>NW_022155629.1:0-4330 GCF_001633185.2 Quercus lobata
ACAAGGCCGAAAAATAGAGAATAAAAAAAATTTCATTCCTATCCGTTCGAACCCGACCCGAGTTAGAAAATTCAAAAATAAATGCAAAAAAATTCAAAAAATTTCAAAACATCATCCGAGCTTCATTTCAAGACGAAACGGGTCAGGACAGGCCGAAAAATAGAGAACAAAAAAAAATTTCATTCCTATTCGTTCAATCCCGACCCGACTTAGAAAATTCAAAAATAAATGCAAAAAAATTTTAAAAATTAAAAAACATCATCCAGGCTTCATTTCATGATGATACGGGTTAGGAAAGATCGAAAAATAGAGAATAAAAAAAATTTCATTCCTAATCGTTCAATCCCGACCCGAGTTAGAAAATTCAAAAATAAATGCATAAAAATTCTAAAAATTACAAAACATCATCCGGGCTTCATTTCAAGACGAAACGGGTCAGGACAGGCTGAAAACTAGAGAATAAAAAAAATTTCATTCCTATCCGTTCAAACCCGACCCGAGTTAGAAAATTTCAAAAATAAATGCAAAACAAAAATTTGTAAAAATTAAAAAACATCCATGCCAGGCTTCATTTCATGATGATACGGGTTAGGAAAGATCGAAAAATAGAGAATAAAAAAAATTTTCAATTCCTATCCGTTGAATCCCGACCCGAGTTAGAGAAATTCAAAAATAAAATGCAAAAAATTCCTAAGAAATTTACAAACAATTCAATCCGGGGCTTTCATTTCAAGACGAAACGGGTCGAAGGAACAGGCCGAAAACTAGAGAAATAAAAAAATTTCTTCCTTCCGTTCGAACGCCGGACCCAAGTTAGAAAAATTCAAAAAATAAGATATCAAAAAAATTGTAAAAATTACAAAACATCACTCGGCTTCATTTGGCAGAGACGAGTGCAGGTCAAGGCGGCCGAAAAATAGAGAACAAAGAAAATTTCATTCCCTATCCGTCGAACACGCGACCCGAGATAGGAAAAATTTCATTAAAGTAAATGCAGAAAAAATTCAAAAAATTACAAAACATCCTCCGAGCTTCATTTCAAGACGAACGGGTTAGGGCAGGCCGAAAAATAGAGAATAATAAAAATTTCATTCCTATCCGTTCAAACCCGACCCGAGTTAGAAAATTCAAAAATAGATGCAAAAAAATTCTAAAAATTACAAAACATCATCCGGGCTTCATTGCAAGCCGAAACGGGTCAGGACAGGCCGAAAAATAGAGAACAAAAAAAATTTCATTCCTATTCGTTCAATCCCGACCTGAGTTAGAAAATTCAAAAATAAATGCAAAAAAATTCTAAAAATTACAAAATATCATCTGGGCTTCATTTCAATACGAAACGGGTTAGGGCAGGCCGAAAAATAGAGAATAATAAAAATTTCATTCCTATCCGTTCAAACCCGAACCGAGTTAGAAAATTCAAAAATAAATGCAAAAAAATTCTAAAAATTACAAAACATAATCCGGGCTTCATTTCATCACGAAACGGGTCAGGACAGGCCGAAAAATAGAGAACAAAAAAAAATTTCATTCCTATTCGTTCAATCCCGACCCGAGTTAGAAAATTCAAAAATAAAAGCAAAAAAATTTTAAAAATTAAAAAACATCATCCAGGCTTCATTTCATGATGATACGGGTTAGTAAAGATCGAAAAATAGAGAATAAAAAAAATTTCATTCCTATCCGTTCAATCCCGACCCGAGTTAGAAAATTCAAAAATAAATGCAAAAAAATTCTAAAAATTACAAGACATCATCCGGGCTTTATTTCAAGACGAAACGGGTCAGGACAGGCCGAGAACTAGAGAATAAAAAAAATTTCATTCCTATCCGTACAAACCCGACCCAAGTTAGAAAATTCAAAAATAAATACAAAAAAATTGTAAAAATTACAAAACATCATCCGGGCTTCATTTCAAGACGAGGCAGGTCAGGGCAGGCCGAAAAATAGAGAACAAAAAAAATTTAATTCCTATCCGTTCGAACCCGACCCGATTACGAAAATTCAAAAATAAATGCAAAAAAATTCAAAAAAATTACAAAAATATCCGAGCTTCATTTCAAGACGAAACGGGTCAGGACAGACAAAAAATAGAGAATAATAGAGATTCATTCCTATCCTTCGAACCCGACCCGAGTTAGAAAATTCAAAATAAACTGCAAAAAAATTCTAAAAATTACAAAACATCATCCGGGGTTCATTTCAAGACGAAACGGGTCAGGACAGGCCGAAAACTAGAGAATAAAAAAAATTTCATTCCTATCCGTTCGAACCCGACCCAAGTTAGAAAATTCAAAAATAAATACAAAAAAATTGTAAAAATTACAAAACATCATCCGGGCTTCATTTCAAGACGAGGCAGGTCAAGGCAGGCCGAAAAATAGAGAACAAAGAAAATTTCATTCCTATCCATTCGAACCCGACCCGAGATAGAAAATTCAAAAGTAAATGCAAAAAAATTCAAAAAATTACAAAACATCATCCGAGCTTCATTTCAAGACGAAACGGGTTAGGGCAGGCCGAAAAATAGAGAATAATAAAAATTTCATTCCTATCCGTTCAAACCCGACCCGAGTTAGAAAATTCAAAAATAGATGCAAAAAAATTCTAAAAATTACAAAACATCATCCGGGCTTCATTGCAAGCCGAAACGGGTCAGGACAGGCCGAAAAATAGAGAACAAAAAAAATTTCATTCCTATTCGTTCAATCCCGACCTGAGTTAGAAAATTCAAAAATAAATGCAAAAAAATTCTAAAAATTACAAAATATCATCTGGGCTTCATTTCAAGACGAAACGGGTTAGGGCAGGCCGAAAAATAGAGAATAATAAAAATTTCATTCCTATCCGTTCAAACCCGACCCGAGTTAGAAAATTCAAAAATAAATGCAAAAAAATTCTAAAAATTAGAAAACATCATCCGGGCTTCATTTCAACACGAAACGGGTCAGGACAGGCCGAAAAATAGAGAACAAAAAAAAATTTCATTCCTATTCGTTCAATCCCGACCCGAGTTAGAAAATTCAAAAATAAATGCAAAAAAATTTTAAAAATTAAAAAACATCATCCAGGCTTCATTTCATGATGATACGGGTTAGTAAAGATCGAAAAATAGAGAATAAAAAAATTTCATTCCTATCCGTTCAATCCCGACCCGAGTTAGAAAATTCAAAAATAAATGCAAAAAAATTCTAAAAATTACAAGACATCATCCGGGCTTTATTTGAAGACGAAACGGGTCAGGACAGGCCGAGAACTAGAGAATAAAAAAAATTTCATTCCTATCCGTACAAACCCGACCCAAGTTAGAAAATTCAAAAATAAATACAAAAAATTGTAAAAATTACAAAACATCATCCGGGCTTCATTTCAAGACGAGGCAGGTCAGGGCAGGCCGAAAAATAGAGAACAAAAAAAATTTCATTCCTATCCGTTCGAACCCGACCCGAGTTAGAAAATTCAAAAATAAATGCAAAAAAATTCTAAAAATTACAAGACATCATCCGGGCTTCATTTCAAGACGAAATGGGTCAGGACAGGCCGAGAACTAGAGAATAAAAAAAATTTCATTCCTATCCGTTCAAACCCGACCCAAGTTAGAAAATTCAAAAATAAATACAAAAAAATTGTAAAAATTACAAAACATCATCCGGGCTTCATTTCAAGACGAGGCAGGTCAGGGCAGGCCGAAAAATAGAGAACAAAGAAAATTTCATTCCTATCCGTTCGAACCCGACCCGAGTTAGAAAATTCCAAAAATAAATGCAAAAAAAATTTTAAAAAGGTAAAAAACATAATCCAGGCTCATTTCATGATGATACTGGTCAGGAAAGGCCGAACAAAATAGAGAAACAAAAAAAAATTTCATTCCTATCCCGTTCATCCCGACCGAGTTTTGAAAATTCGTAATATGCAAAAAAGAATTTTCTAAAACATTAACAACATCATCCGGCTTCTTTCAGACGAAACGGGTCAGGACAGGCCGAAAAATAGAGAATAAAAAAATTTCATTCCTATCTGGTTCGATACCCGACCCGAGTTAGAGAATTCAAAAATAAATGCAAAAAAATTTTAAAAATTAAAAAACATCATCCAGGGTTCATTTCAAGACGAAAAGGGTCAGGACAGACTGAAAAATAGAGAATAAAAAAATTTCATTCCTATCCGTTTGAACCCGACCCGAGTTAGAAAATTCAAAAATGAATGCAAAAAAGTTCTAAAAATTAAAAAATATCATCCAGGCTTCATTTCAGGAAAAAACGGGTCAGGACAGGCCGAAAAATAGAGAACCAAAAAAATTTCATTCCTATCCGTTCGAACCCGACCCGAG
>NW_022155630.1:0-4295 GCF_001633185.2 Quercus lobata
TCTTAAAATATCCCATATACGTAGGCGGGAACAGGGGAAGGGGTCAGATTTATCCCGACGGTAGCAAGAGTAACAATAATGTTTATAATGCTACAGCAGCGGTAATAAAAGTAAGTACAAATCATTAGGCGAGCGACCAGACAGCGGAGGAGTTACGAATGATTTTGTTTAACGCAATTTGGCTGCATCGGAATGGGGCCGCATACTTGTGGTTGAATTATTTATTCGAATCCCCTGTGTACTTGTAATTTCTTGTTTTCAGAAGGTAGAATATTTCCGTCCATATTGCTGTAGTATTTCAACCATTAACTGTAGTAAGTTACTTAATTGTTAGGTGGATTTGGTCAGCGGAGAATGACGGAAATCCATAGTCTGGAGTTTCTCAGAATCCTTTCACGGTGTCCATATGGCTTGTTTTGTTTCTGTTCTCGGCATGGGCCGTTCCTTCTGTATCGCTACAAATTATTTTGGTTCTAAAAGAGAACCGTTGGTTGTAGACAAGGTAAGCATTGTACCGGGAGGGGATCATTTCTAGATCCTTGGATTTATTAACATAAAGTTTGTAAAAAGAACTAAATTTGTATTGGCAATTATATAATTATGTATAATCAAAAAAATTATTAAGAGCCTTTTTCTTTTCTACTAGAGTTTGGTAATTACTTGTACCGCCTAGTCATAGTATGTATATTGTGAAGAGGACCACTTGACTTTAACTCTTCTTTGTTTTTTTTTTTCAATCAATCCAAATTAGAGTGGTATGATTATGTCATTATTGTCATATTTAAATGACATAGAATCTATTGATAATTTTGTATTCGAATAAAATAAAATTCGACTAGATACTAAACATAAGATAAGTAAGTGGATAATATAAAAAAAGGTAGAAAGGAGGGGAACAAGGGATTATAGGAGGGTTTATTCGTCTTCCCAGCCTTCGATACAAGAAAAAAGAATTTTCCATACCTTTCTTGTATCTTGTATCGAAATAATAAGGTCTTGTGTCGAAATACTAATGATTTTAGGTTTTGATCCCATTTGTCAAAGATCCCATTTTTAGTTTCAAATTTTTCCAGGGTTCTCATAACCCTTTAATGAATTTATAATTCAATGGAAATTTTTATTAAATAC
Organism: Quercus lobata; assembly: GCF_001633185.2. Classification (NCBI taxonomy): domain Eukaryota; kingdom Viridiplantae; phylum Streptophyta; class Magnoliopsida; order Fagales; family Fagaceae; genus Quercus; species Quercus lobata. The sequence continues at coordinate 1,129 of NW_022155630.1, forward strand.
AAATACTAAAAAAAAAAAATAGAGTAAGGTTTTATTAGTATAGAAAAAATTTTCATGATATCTGATCAATAGAAATATATATATATTATTGTTATAGTTTGATTGTGTCCGCAAAAGAGGGATGGGATTTAATGGAGCGATTCCTTCTTTCTTTAAATTTGGAAAGTATCGACAAATACTATCAAGGAACAGATGTTCTGCATCAATCAATGAAGTTAGTTTTTTCAAAAACATCATGAGAAAGAAATGAAATGGGGTTTTTTCAAACATTGTAAAAGGGTGATTTATTTTTTTCATTTATACGAATAAAAGATTCTGATCATTAAGAACTCAACGGGACCTAACCCCTCTTTATTTATCTGATTCGAGGGAGATCCCGTTGAGTTCTTACGCTTTCATGTCTATAACTCAATGCATCCGATTACTACAGGGATGAACCCAATCCGGAATATGAACCATAAAAGAAAATACCGATTAAACCAATCACAAGAATACCCGTTACAGTGCCTATTATCCAAAGAGGAATCCTTCCAGTAGTATCGGCCATTTGTCCCGCGTACCTCCAAATTTCATCAAGTGGTCATGCTATAGACATAAACAGTCATAGATAATTATGATATGATATCCTTCCGAATGGGATAAGAGAATTTCTATTATTCTGTTGTTTACTATTCTCTTTGCTTCTCTTAATTGAAGAAATAATTGGAAAATAAAACAGCAAGTACAAAAATGAGTAATAAACCCCAGTAGAGACTGGTACGGTTCAATTCAACACTTTGTTCGTTCGGGTTTGATTGTGTCATAGATCTATAATTCGAATTAGGTTTATCGTTGTATGAACTGCATTGCTGATATTGACCCCAAAAAAGAAACGGTAGGTACAGCTAATCCGTGAACAGCCAACCATCGCACTGTAAAAATGGGATAGGTTCTATCTATGGTCATTGGGGCCTCCTAAAAAGATCTACTAAATTCATCGAGTTGTTCCAAAGGATCAAAACGGCCAGTTATTAATGGAATTCCTTGTCGACTCTCTGTAAAATACTCGTTTGGACGAGGGCTTCCAAATACATCGTAAGCTAAACCCGTGCTGACGAATAACCAACCCGCAATGAAAAGGGAAGGTATAGTAATGCTATGAATGACCCAGTATCGAATACTGGTAATAATATCAGCAAAAGAACGTTCTCCTGTGCTTCCAGACATGCCGAGCTCCAACTCGCTACACTGGGTGACAACATAGAGCGGCCGAGGGGCTAATAGATAGGGTAGTATATATATGGATATATTGGTTATCAATTTAGTTGTGGAATATAAGGCGCTCTTAGTTCATTGGTAGGACCGGGTCTCAACCCCGATGTCGTAGGTTACTAATATCCTACCGAGCGTCTGTCCAGTTTGGTTATTCCGTAGGCGACGCGAAAATTACTACTGCATGAAAATATTGAACGTCAATGTTTAAAATTTGCCCGCCTGCTCGTATGTATTAAATGTAATAAAGCAGTAGGGGTCATAATAAAAAAGAGGTAAGGGTTAATTAATGTAGAAGGTCAAACTGATCCGATGATCACCGCGTCTGTATTGTAAATATGCGGTTATAAATAATCCAGCCAAAGTAATAGGAATTAGACCTAAGACAATTCCAAATAGAAAAACTTCAATCATTTCAATTTGTTTGAAAGAGGAAAAGGAGAGGTAATATCTATTCTTAACTATTAATTCATATTGCCCATGAATCTCAATGACCAAAAATTGGAAATTGACACGGTAAGAAACTTAAGAAACTATAGAATATATGGAATAACACAGAAAGATTTCGTTTTTTTATGAATCGTTTGTTCAATTAATTTCAAATAAGTCGTATCTTGTTCAACCCGATAAATAGAGCTGAGGTTATAGTTAAAACCGCTAGTAGAAAACCGAAATAACTAGTTATAGTAAGCATAAAGAGGCTAAATGAAATATGGTCTTTTTATACATATGTTTAGAAAGCACTTCCCTAAATTCAAATTTTTGAAAGATACAAACAAGAATAAGCAAAAAGACCAATTCCACTTATTCTTTCAATTGAAAGTTTTTGATTCATCAATCCTTCTAAACAGTAATAAAAAAAAATGGGAGTGACATAGGTAAGAAATCAATTCATCATCTGTGATATCTGAGCATCCCCTAATTCCCAATCAACAGATTCATCTTAAAAACTAATATTCTTATACTAATATTATATATTATAATTAATAATCAAAATTAGAAATAATAAAAAACTCTGTTGTGTAACTTCATTCAAAAAATGAAATTGAATCGCTTTAAAATTAAAATTGGAAAATCATTTCTATTTTAATTTTGATCTTTTTTTTATTATTGTATCGAATACATTGTGTATTTTCGAACAAAGAATGACCTTAGATTATACTAGAATCTCCCTTTTTTTACTTTAACTTTACTTTATTACTTTCCCTTTTCTTTTTTACTTTAATTTGATTTGACCTCATTAGATTCAGTAGTGGGTTCATTCTCATAATATCTCTAATGAGAAGAAAAAGAGTTTCGCATGATCTAATCGTGCGAAACTTATACATTTTTTCTTTACATATCTTAAATTAGAGAGCCCCCCGCCCTTTTATAATTATAATTCGATCAAGAACGGCCTTTTGGTTCTAATACAACAATGCGTGCATCGCGAATATTGATTATTTTCTTCTTTGTTCTCTTTCTTTCGTCGAAAACTATCGGCTAGTCTTACTTCTTACTGGACAACTAACCAATTCCTTAAAAATGAAAAAAAAAAGGGGGGGGGGAGGTTCCAACAAAAAACATCTTCTACAAACACAAAAAGAAAGAATATTTTTATATTTTGGATCTAATTGAATTGTAGGTGTAGGAGAATGGAATATGATAATCCCACTCGCGAATTATTTGAAAGCAACCCGTTGTATTCACATTTTATCTGATCTTCAGTTTCTAATCCGAAGCCGATAATGGAGAGAACCCTTATACTACTACAGGAATTTGAAAATTTTTTTATTGAATAGTATAGAATACTACATCGACAGGCAACAATAAAAGAAAAAAGAAAGTCTCTAGCACTCCATTTAGATACTAATTGTGAAATTGCGTTGCTGTGTCAGAAGAAGGATAGCTATACTGATTCGGTATACTCTAAAGAC
>NW_022155631.1:0-4295 GCF_001633185.2 Quercus lobata
CAAAAAAAATTTCCTTCCTATCCGTTCGAACCCGACCCGTTGTTAAAATCAAAAATAAATGAACAAAATCTAAATTAAATAGCAAATCAATCCAGGCTTCCAATTTCAAGACAAAACGGGACAAGAAAGGCCGAAAAATAGAGAACAAAAAAAATTTCCTTCCTATCCGTTCGAACCCGAGCCGAGTTAGAAAATTCAAAACATAAATGCCAAAAAATTTTAAAAATTAAATAGCATCATCCAGGCTTCATTTCAAGACGAAACGGGACAGAAAAGGCCGAAAAATAGAGAACAAAAAAAATTTCCTTCCTATCCGTTCGAATCCGAGCCGAGTTAGAAAATCAAAAATAAATGCAAAAAAATTCTAAAAATTAAAAAACATCATCCGGGCTTCAATTCAGGACGAAACGGGTCAGGAATAGACTAAAAATAGATAACAAAAAAAATTTCCTTCCTGTCCGCTCGAACCCGAGCCGAGTTAGAAAATTCAAAAATAAATGCAAAAAAATTCTAAAAATTAAATAGCATCATCCAGGCTTCATTTCAAGACGAAACGGGGCAAGAAAGGCCGAAAAATAGTGAACAAAAAAAATTTCCTTCCTATCCGTTCGAACCCGAGCCGAGTTAGAAAATTCAAAACATAAATGCCAAAAAATTCGAAAAATTAAATAGCATCATCCAGGCTTCATTTCAAGACGAAACGGGACAGAAAAGGCCGAAAAATAGAGAACAAAAAAAATTTCCTTCCTATCCGTTCGAACCCGAGCCGAGTTAGAAAATTCAAAACGTAAATGCCAAAAAATTCTAAAAATTACAAAACATCATCCAGGCTTCATTTCAAGACGAAACGGGCAGGAAAAGCCGAAAAATAGAGAACAAAAAAAATTTCCTTCCTATCCGTTCGAATCCGAGCCGAGTTAGAAAATTCAATAAATAATTGCAAAAAAATTCTAAAAATTAAATAACATCATCCAGGCTTCATTTCAAGACGAAACGGGTTAGGAAAGGCCGAAAAATAGAGAAAAAAAAAATTTGCTTCCTATCCATTCGAATCCGAGCGAGTTAGAAAATTCAAAATAAATGCAAAAAATTCTAAAAATTAAAAAACATCATCCAGGCCTCATTTCAAGAAGAAACGGGTCAGGATAGGCCGAAAAATAGGGAACAAAAAAAATTTCCTTCCTATCCGTTCGAACCCGACCCTTGTTAGAAAATTCAAAAATAAATGCAACAAAATTCTAAAAATTAAATAGCATCATCCAGGCTTCATTTCAAGACAAAACGGGACAGGAAAGGCCGAAAAATAGAGAATAAAAAAAATTTCCTTCCTATCCGTTCGAACCCGAGCCGAGTTAGAAAATTCAAAAATAAATGCCAAAAAATTCTAAAAATTACAAAACATCGTCCAGGCTTCATTTCAAGACAAAACGGGACAGGAAAGGCCGAAAAATAGAGAATAAAAAAAATTTCCTTCCTATCCGTTCGAACCCGAGCCGAGTTAGAAAAATTAAAAAATAAATGCAAAAAAATTCTAAAAATTAAAAAACATCATCCGGGCTTCAATTCAGGACGAAACGGGTCAGGAATAGACTAAAAATAGATAACAAAAAAAATTTCCTTCCTGTCCGCTCGAACCCGAGCCGAGTTAGAAAATTCAAAAATAAATGCAAAAAAATTCTAAAAATTAAATAGCATCATCCAGGCTTCATTTCAAGACGAAACGGGGCAAGAAAGGCCGAAAAATAGTGAACAAAAAAAATTTCCTTCCTATCCGTTCGAACCCGAGCCGAGTTAGAAAATTCAAAACATAAATGCCAAAAAATTCGAAAAATTAAATAGCATCATCCAGGCTTCATTTCAAGACGAAACGGGACAGAAAAGGCCGAAAAATAGAGAACAAAAAAAATTTCCTTCCTATCCGTTCGAACCCGAGCCGAGTTAGAAAATTCAAAACGTAAATGCCAAAAAATTCTAAAAATTACAAAACATCATCCAGGCTTCATTTCAAGACGAAACGGGCAGGAAAAGCCGAAAAATAGAGAACAAAAAAAATTTCCTTCCTATCCGTTCGAATCCGAGCCGAGTTAGAAAATTCAATAAATAATTGCAAAAAAATTCTAAAAATTAAATAACATCATCCAGGCTTCATTTCAAGCCGAAAACCGGGTCAGGAATTGGCTTAAAAATAGAGGAAAAAAGAAATTTCCTTCCTGTCCGTCGGACACCCGAGCCGAGTTAGAAAATTCAAAAAATAAATGCAAAAAATTCTAAAAATTCAAATAGCATCATCCAGGCTTCATTTAAGATGAAACGGGACAAGAAGGCCGAAACATAGAGAAAAAAAATTTCCTTTCCTATCCGTTCGAACGCGAGCGAAGTTAGAAATTCAAAACATAAATGCAAAAAATTCGAAAATGGAAATAGCATCATCCCGGCTTCATTTGAGAACGAAACGGGACAGAAAAGGGCCGAAAAATAGAGAAAAAAAATTTCCTTCTATCCGTTCGAACCGAGCGAGTTAGAAAATTCAAAACATAATGCCAAAAAATTCCTAAAAATTACGAAAAATCATCCAGGCTTCATTTCAAGACGAAACGGGAGGAAAAGCCGAAAAATAGAGGAACAAAAAAAATTTCCTTCCTATCCGTTCGAACCCGAGCCGAGTTAGAAAATTCAAAACATAAATGCCAAAAAATTCTAAAAATTACAAAACATCATCCAGGCTTCATTTCAAGACGAAACGTGCAGGAAAAGCCGAAAAATAGAGAACAAAAAAAATTTCCTTCCTATCCGTTCGAATCCGAGCCGAGTTAGAAAATTCAATAAATAATTGCAAAAAAATTCTAAAAATTAAATAACATCATCCAGGCTTCATTTCAAGACGAAACGGGTCAGGAAAGGCCGAAAAATAGAGAAAAAAAAAATTTGCTTCCTATCCGTTCGAATCCGAGCCGAGTTAGAAAATTCAAAAAATAAAAGCAAAAAAATTCTAAAAATTAAAAAACATCATTCAGGCTTCAATTCAGGACGAAACGGGTCAGGATTGGCCTAAAAATAGAGAACAAAAAAAATTTCCTTCCTGTCCGCTCTAACCCGAGCCGGGTTAGAAAATTCAAAACATAAATGCAAAAAAATTCTAAAAATTACAAAACATCATCCAGGCATCATTTCAAGACGAAACGGGTCAGGAAAGGCCTAAAAATAGAGAACAAAAAAAATTTCCTTCCTATCCGTTAGAATCCGAACCGAGTTAGAAAATTCAAAAAATAACTGCAAAAAAATTCTAAAAATTAAATAACATCATCCAGGCATCATTTCAAGACGAAACGGATCAGGAAAGGCCTAAAAATAGTGAACAAAAAAAATTTTCTTCCTATCCGTTCGAACCCGACCCGAGTTAGAAAATTCAAAAATAAATGCAAAAAAATTCTAAAAATTAAATAACATCATCCAGGCTTCAATTCAGGACGAAACGGGTCAGGATTGGCCTAAAAATGAGAAGCAAAAAAAATATCCTTCCTGTTCCGCTCGAACCCGAGCGAGTAGAAAATTCAAACATAAATGCAAAAAAATGTTCTAAATTACAAAACATCATCCGGCATCATTTCAAGACGAAACGGGTCAGGAAGGCCTAAAAGGATGAGAACAAGAAAAAAATTTTCCTTCCTGATCCGTTAGATATCGAGCCGAGTTAGAAAATTCAAAAAATAACTGCAAAAAAATTCTAAAAATTAAATAACATCATCCAGGCATCATTTCAAGACGAAACGGATCAGGAAAGGCCTAAAAATAGTGAACAAAAAAAAATTTCCTTCCTATCCGTTCGAACCCGAGCCGAGTTAGAAAATACAAAAATAAATGCAAAAAAATTCTAAAAATTAAAAAACATCATCCAGGCTTCGTTTCAAAATGAGACGGGTCTGGAAAGGCCGAAAAATAGAGAACAAAAAAAAATTCCTTCCTATCCGTTCGAACCCGAGCCGAGTTAGAAAATTCAAAACATAAATGCAAAAAAATTCTAAAAATTACAAAACATCATCCAGGCATCATTTCAAGACGAAACGGGTCAGGAAAGGCCTAAAAATAGAGAACAAAAAAAATTTCCTTCTTGTCCGCTTGAAACCGAGCCGAGTTAGAAAATTCAAAACATAAATGCAAAAAAATTCTAAAAATTACAAAACATCATCCAGGCATCATTTCAAGACGAAACGGGTCAGGAAAGGCCTAAAAATAGAGAACAAAAAAAATTTCCTTCCTATCCGTTAGAATCCGAGCCGAGTTAGAAAATTCAAAAA
>NW_022155632.1:0-4293 GCF_001633185.2 Quercus lobata
AGTATGAACGAAATTCGGGACTAAAGTTTTGTTTTCTCTTTTTCGGCATATCTCATCCCGTTTTTGCTAAAAATAATGCCGAGAATAGGTTTTACAATTTTTTGAATTTTTTTACTATTTTTTTCGGAATTTTTTTTCCCGGGTCGAGTATGAACGGAATTCGGGACTAAAATTTTGTTTTCTCTTTATCGGCATATCTCATCCCGTTTTTGCTAAAAATAATGCCGGGATGAGGTTTTAAAATATTTTGAATATTTTTACTATTTTTTCGGAATTTTCTTGCCCGGGTCGAGTATGAACGGAATTCGAGACAAAATTTTGATTTCACTTTTTCGACCTATCTCATCCCGTTTTGGCTAAAATAAGCCGGGAAGAGGTTTTATAATTTTTTTGTTTTTTTTTATATTTTTTTCGGAATTTTCTTGCCGGGGTCGTGTATGAACGGAATTCGGGACTAAAATTTTTGATTTCACTTTTTCGACCTATCTCATCCCGTTTTGGCTAAAATAATGCCGAGAAGAGGTTTATAATTTTTGAATTTTTTTACTATTTTCTTTCGGAATTTTCTTGCCCGGGTCGAGTATGAACGGAATTCGGAACTAAAATTTTGTTTTCTCTTTTCGGCATATCTCATCCCGTTCGCTAAAAATAATGCCGGGAAGAGGTTTTATAATTTTTTGAACATTTTTACTGTTTTTTTCGGAATTTTCTTTACCGGGTCGAGTATGAACGGTATTCGGGACTAAAATTTTGATTTCACTTTTTCGACCAATCTCATCCCGTTTTAGCTAAAAATAATGCCGAGAAGGGGTTTTATAATTTTTGTAATTTTTTTACTATTTTTTTCGGAATTTTCTTGCCTGTGTCGAGTATGAACCGAATTCGGCACTAAATTTTTTTTTCTCTTTTTCGGCATATCTCATCCCGTTTTCGCTAAAAATAATGCCGGGAAGAGGTTTTATAATTTTTTGAACTTTTTTAGTTTTTTTTTTTCGGAATTTTCTTGCCGGGGTCGTGTATGAACGGAATTCGGGACTAAAATTTTGATTTCACTTTTTTGGCCTATCTCATCCCTTTTTGGCTCAAAATAATGCCGAGAAGAGGTTCCAAAATTTTTTAATTTTTGTACTATGTTTTTCGGAATTTTCTTGCCCGGGTCGAGTATGAACGGAATTCGGGACTGAAATTTTGATTTCACTTTTTCAGCCTATCTCATCCCGTTTTGGCCGAAAAATAATGCCAAGAAGGGGTTTCAAAATTTTTTGAATTTTTTCACTATTTTTTTCGGAATTTTCTTGCCCGGGTCGAGTATGAACGGAATTTGGGACTAAAATTTTGATTTCACTTTTTCGGCCTCTCTCATCCCGTTTTGGTAAAAATATTGCCGGGAAGTGGTTTTATAATTTTTTGAATTTTTTTACTATTTTTTTCGGAATTTTCTTGCCCGGGTCGAGTATGAACGGAATTCGGGACTAAAATTTTGTTTTCTCTTTTTCGGCATATCTCATCCCGTTTTTGCTAAAAATAATGCCGAGATTAGGTTTTACAATTTTTCGAATTTTTTTACTATTTTTTTCGGAATTTTTTTTCTCGGGTCGAGTATGAACGGAATTCGGGACTAAAATTTTGTTTTCTCTTTTTCGGCATATCTCATCCCGTTTTGGCTAAAAATAATGCCGGGAAGAGGTTTTATAATTTTTTGAATTTTTTTACTATTTTTTTCGGAATTTTCTTGCCGGGGTCGTGTATGAACGGAATTCGGGACTAAAATTTTGATTTCACTTTTTCGACCTATCTCATCCCGTTTTAGCTAAAAATAATGCCGAGAAGAGGTTTTATAATTTTTTGAATTTTTTTACTATTTCTTTCGGAATTTTCTTGCCCGGGTCGAGTATGAACGGAATTCGGAACTAAAATTTTGTTTTCTCTTTTTTCGGCATATCTCATCCCGTTTTCGCTAAAAATAATGCCGGGAAGAGGTTTTATAATTTTTTGAACTTTTTTACTGTTTTTTTCAGAATTTTCTTGCCCGGGTCGAGTATGAACGGAATTTGGGACTAAAATTTTGATTTCACTTTTTCGGCCTATCTCATCCCGTTTTGGGTAAAAATATTGCCGGGAAGAGGTTTTATAATTTTTTGAACTTTTTTACTGTTTTTTTTCGGAATTTTCTTGCCCGGGTCGAGTATGAACGGAATTCGGGACTAAAGTTTTGTTTTCTCTTTTTCGGCATATCTCATCCCGTTTTTGCTAAAAATAATGCCGAGAATAGGTTTTACAATATTTTGAATTTTTTTACTATTTTTTTCTGAATTTTTTTTCCCGGGTCGAGTATGAACGGAATTCGGGACTAAAATTTTGTTTTCTCTTTATCGGCATATCTCATCCCGTTTTTGCTAAAAATAATGCCGGGATGAGGTTTTAAAATTTTTTGAATATTTTTACTATTTTTTCGGAATTTTCTTGCCCGGGTCGAGTATGAACGGAATTCGAGACTAAAATTTTGATTTCACTTTTTCGACCTATCTCATCCCGTTTTGGCTAAAAATAATGCCGAGAAGAGGTTTTATAATTTTTTGGATTTTTTTACTATTTCTTTCGAAATTTTCTTGCCCGGGTCGAGTATGAACGGAATTCGGAACTAAAATTTTGTTTTCTCTTTTTCGGCATATCTCATCCCGTTTTTGCTAAAAATAATGCCGGGAAGAGGTTTTATAATTTTTTGATTTTTTTTACTATTTTTTTCGGAATTTTCTTGCCGGGGTCGTGTATGAACGGAATTCGGGACTAAAATTTTGATTTCACTCTTTCGACCTATCTCATCCCGTTTTGGCTAAAAATAATGCCGAGAAGAGGTTTTATAATTTTTTGAATTTTTTTACTATTTTTTTCCGGAATTTTTCTTTGCCGGGGTCGTGTATTGGAACGGAATTCGGGACTAAAATTTTTGATTTCACTCTTTTTCGACCTTTATCCTCATCCCGTTGGCTGCCGCAATTGAATCTCTTTGGTGTACCAATTACTTATTGATGTAGAGACTTGTGTGGCTAATAGAAAATTAATGCTAGGACAGAGGTTTAATAATTTTTTAGAATTTTTACTTATTTCTCGTGAATTCTTGCGCGGGTCTAGTATGATACGGTAGTTTATTATTGTTTTTTTCCTCTATGACCCTACATGCATTTCAATTAATGATTTTGTGTTTTCCTACACTCGTGAACTCAAAATCTCATATGTTTACATCTCTTATTTCGACAATATCTCATTCCCGTTTTTCGCTAAAAAATAATATGCCGGGAAGAGAGTTTTATTAAATTTTCTTTCACACCTTTTTTACTGTTTTTTTCCGGATTTTCTGACCGGTCGATTTATGAACGGTACTCGGGACTTGATATCAATTTTTTTGATTTTCACTTTTTCGACCAATCTCATCCCGTTTTAGCTAAAAATAATGCCGAGAAGGGGTTTTATAATTTTTGTAATTTTTTTACTATTTTTTTCGGAATTTTCTTGCCTGTGTCGAGTATGAACCGAATTCGGCACTAAAATTTTTTTCTCTTTTTCGGCATATCTCATCCTGTTTTCGCTAAAAATAATGCCGGGAAGAGGTTTTATAATTTTTTGAACTTTTTTAGTTTTTTTTTTCGGAATTTTCTTGCCGGGGTCGTGTATGAACGGAATTCGGGACTAAAATTTTGATTTCACTTTTTTGGCCTATCTCATCCCTTTTTGGCTCAAAATAATGCCGAGAAGAGGTTCCAAAATTTTTTGAATTTTTGTACTATGTTTTTCGGAATTTTCTTGCCCGGGTCGAGTATGAACGGAATTCGGGACTGAAATTTTGATTTCACTTTTTCAGCCTATCTCATCCCGTTTTGGCCGAAAAATAATGCCGAGAAGGGGTTTCAAAATTTTTTGAATTTTTTCACTATTTTTTTCGGAATTTTCTTGCCCGGGTCGAGTATGAACGGAATTTGGGACTAAAATTTTGATTTCACTTTTTCGGCCTCTCTCATCCCGTTTTGGCTAAAAATATTGCCGGGAAGTGGTTTTCTAATTTTTTGAATTTTTTTACTATTTTTTTCGGAATTTTCTTGCCCGGGTCGAGTATGAACGGAATTCGGGACTAAAATTTTGTTTTCTCTTTTTCGGCATATCTCATCCCGTTTTTGCTAAAAATAATGCCGAGATTAGGTTTTACAATTTTTCGAATTTTTTTACTATTTTTTTCGGAATTTTTTTTCTCGGGTCGAGTATGTACGGAATTCGGGACTAAAATTTTGTTTTCTCTTT
>NW_022155633.1:0-4278 GCF_001633185.2 Quercus lobata
GGAATGAAATTTTTTTTCTTCTCTATTTTTTGGCTTGTCCTGACCCGTTTTGTCTTGAAATGAAGCCTGGATGATTGTTTTTAATTTTTAAAATTTTTTTACCTTCATTTTTGAATTTTGTAACTCGAGACGGGTTCAAACGGATAGGAATGAAATTTTTTTTCTTCTCTATTTTTCGGTCTATTCTTACCCGTTTCATCTTGAAATGAAGCCTGGATGAGGTTTTTATTTTTAAAATTTTTTTGCATTTATTTTGAATTTTTTAACTCGGGTCGGGTTCGAACGGAAAGGAAAGATATTTTTTTTTCTTCTCTATTTTCGACCTGTCCAGGAACCCGTTTTCGTCTTTGAAATGAAGCCTGATAATGGTTTCTAAATTTTAATTTTTTGCAATTATTTTTGAATTTTTGTACCGGGTCGGGTTCGAACGGATAGGAATGAAATTTTTTTTCTTCTCTATTATTTCGGCCCATTTTTTCCCTTGACCCGTTTCATCTTGATAATGAAGCCTGGATGATGTTTTTTAATTTTTAAAATTTTTTTACCTTCATTTTTGAATTTTGTAACTCGGGACGGGTTCAAACGGATAGGAATGAAATTTTTTTTGTTCTCTATTTTTCGACCTGTCCTGACCCGTTACATCTTGAAATGAAGCCTGGATGATGTTTTTCAATTTTTACAATTTTTTTGCATTTATTTTTGAATTTTGTAACTCGGGTCGGGTTCGAACGGATAGGAATGAAAATTTTTTTCTTCCCTATTTTTTGGCTTGCCCTGACCCGTTTCGTCATGAAATGAAGCCTGGATGATGTTTTTTAATTTTTAAAATTTTTCTGCCTAAATATTTGAATTTTGTAACTCGGGACGGGTTCAAACGGATAGGAATGAAATTTTTTTTGTTCTCTATTCTTCGGCCTGCCCTGACCCGTTTCGTCTTGAAATGAAGCCTGGATGATGTTTTTTAATTTTTAAAATTTTTTTACCTTCATTTTTGAATTTTGTAACTCGAGACGGGTTCAAACGGATAGGAATGAAAATTTTTTTCTTCTCTATTTTTTGGCTTGTGCTGACCCGTTTCGTCATGAAATGAAGCCTGGATGATGTTTTTTAATTTTTAAAATTTTTCTGCCTAAATATTTGAATTGTGTAACTCGGGACGGGTTCAAACGGATAGGAATGAAATTTTTTTTGTTCTCTATTCTTCGGCCTGCCCTGACCCGTTTCGTCTGAAATGAAGCCTGGATGATGTTTTTTAATTTTTAAAATTTTTTTACCTTCATTTTTGAATTTTGTAACTCGAGACGGGTTCAAACGGATAGGAATGAATTTTTTTTGTTCTCTATTTTTCAGCCTGTCCTGACCCGTTTCATCTTGAAATGAAGCCTGGATGATGTTTTTTAATTTTTAAAATTTTTTTTGCATTTATTTTTGAATTTTGTAACTCGGGTCGGGTTCGAACGGATAGGAATGAAAATTTTTTTCTTCTCTATTTTTTGGCTTGTTCTGACCCGTTTCGTCATGAAATGAAGCCTGGATGATGTTTTTTAATTTTTAAAATTTTTCTGCCTAAATATTTGAATTTCGTAACTCGGGACGGGTTCAAACGAATAGGAATGAAATTTTTTTTGTTCTCTATTCTTCGGCCTGCCCTGACCCGTTTCGTCCTGAAATGAAGCCTGGATGATGTTTTTTAATTTTTAAAATTTTTTTACCTTCATTTTTGAATTTTGTAACTCGAGACGGGTTCAAACGAATAGGAATGAAAATTTTTTTCTTCTCTATTCTTCGGCCTGCCCTGACCCGTTTCGTCCTGAAATGAAGCCTGGAAGATGTTTTTTAATTTTTAAAATTTTTTTACCTTCATTTTTGAATTTTGTAACTCGAGACGGGTTCAAACGGATAGGAATGAAATTTTTTTTGTTCTCTATTTTTCACCCTGTCCTGACTCGTTTCATCTTGAAATGAAGCCTGGATGATGTTTTTTAATTATTAAAATTTTTTTGCATTTATTTTTGAATTTTGTAACTCGGGTCGGGTTCGAACGGATAGGAATGAAAATTTTTTTCTTCTCTATTTTTTGGCTTGTGCTGACCCGTTTCGTCATGAAATGAAGCCTGGATGATGTTTTTTAATTTTTAAAATTTTTTTACCTTCATTTTTGAATTTTGTAACTCGAGACGGGTTCAAACGAATAGGAATGAAATTTTTTTTGTTCTCTATATTTCGGCCTGTCCTGACCCGTTTCGTATTGAAATGAAGCCTGGATGATGTTTTTTAATTTTTAAAATTTTTTTGCATTTATTTTTGAATTTTGTAACTCGGGTCGGGTTCGAACGGATAGGAATGAAATTTTTTTTCTTCTCTATTTTTCGGCCTATCCTGACCCGTTTCATTTGAAATGAAGCCTGGATGATGTTTTTTAATTTTTAAAATTTTTTTGCATTTATTTTTAATTTTGTAACTCGGGTCGGGTTCGAACGGATAGGAATGAAATTTTTTTGCTTCTCTATTTTTCGGCCTATCCTGACCCGTTTCATCTTGAAATGAAGCCTGGATGATATTTTTTAATTTTTAAAAATTTTTTTGCATTTGTTTTTGAATTTTGTAACTCGGGTCGGGTTCGAACGGATAGGAATGAAATTTTTTTCTTCTCTATTTTTCGGCCTATCCTGACCCGTTTCATTTTGAAATGAAGCCTGGATGATGTTTTTTAATTTTTAAAATTTTTTTGCATTTATTTTTGAATTGTGTAACTCGGGTCGAGTTCGAACGGATAGGAATGAAATTTTTTTTCTTCTTTAAATTTTGGCTTCTCCTGACCCGTTTCATATTCAAATGAAGCCTGGATGATGTTTTTTAATTTTGAAAATTTTTTTGCATTTATTTTTGAATTTTTTAACTTGGGTCGGGTTCGAACGGATAGGAATGAAATTATTTTTCTTCTTTATTTTTCGTTCTATCCTGACCCGTTTAATATTGAAATGAAATTCGGACGGTCTTTTTAAATTTTTAAAATTTTTTTGCATTTATTTTTGAATTTTATAACTCGAGTCGAGTTCGAACGGATAGGAATGAAATTTTTTTTCTTCTCTATTTTTCAGCCTAGACCCGTTTCATCTTGAAATGAAGCCTGGATGATGTTTTTTAATTTTTCAAATTTTTTTGCAATTATTTTTGAATTTTGTAACTCGGATCGGGTTCGAACGGAGAGGAACAAAATTTTTTTTCTTCTCTATTTTTCGACCTATCCTGACCCGTTTCATCTTGAAATGAAGCCCGGATGATGTTTTTTAATTTTTAAATTGTTTTTGCATTTATTTTTGAATTTTTTAACTCGGGTCGGGTTCGAACGGATAGGAATGAAATTTTTTTTCTTCTCTATTTTTCGGCCTATTCTTACCCGTTTCATCTTGAAATGATGCCTGGATAAGGTTTTTTAATTTTTAAAATTTTTTTGCATTTATTTTTGAATTTTTTATCTCAGGTCGGGTTCGAACGGAAAGGAAAGATTTTTTTTTTCTTCTCTATTTTTGGGCCTATTCCTACCCGTCTCCTCTTGAAATCAAGCCTAGATGATGTTTTTTAATTTTTAAAAGTTTTTTGCATTTATTTTTGAATTTTTTAACTCGGGCCGGGTTCGAACGGATAGGAATGAAATTTTTTTTCTTCTCTATTTTTCGGCCTGTCCTGACCCGTTTCATCTTGAAATAAAGCCTGGATGATATTTTTCAATTTTTTAAATTTTTTTTCATTTATTTTTGAATTTTGTAACTCGGGTCGGGTTCGAACGGATAGGAATGAAATTTTTTTTCTTCCCTGTTTTTTGGCTTGTCCTGACCCGTCTCGTCATGAAATGAAGCCTGGATGATGTTTTTTAATTTTTAAAATTTTTTTACCTTCATTTTTGAATTTTGTAACTCGAGACGGGTTCAAACGGATAGAAATGAAATTTTTTTTGTTCTCTATTTTTCGGCCTGTCCTGACCCATTTCATCTTGAAATGAAGCCTGGATGATGTTTTTTAATTTTTAAAATTTTTTAACCTTCATTTTTGAATTTTGTAACTCGAGACGGGTTCAAACGGATAGCAATGAAATTTTTTTTGTTCTCTATTTTTCGGCCTGTCCTGGCCCGTTTCCTCTTGAAATGAAGCCTGGATGATATTTTTTAATTTTTATAATTTTTTTGCATTTATTTTTGATTTTTGTAACTCGGGTCGGGTTCGAACGGGTAGGAATGAAAATTTTTTTCTTCTCTATTTTTTGGCTTGTCCTGACCC
>NW_022155634.1:0-4261 GCF_001633185.2 Quercus lobata
AAAAAAAAAAAAAAAAAAGGTAAATGAACATCATGCCTGATGTGAGGTGTGAGGTGTGAGGTGTGAACACAGCCATTTGTCTCTGCTTCCTTTGATACGTTACTTTCTCAGCACAAAGCTATATTTTCAACCATCCAATTAATCAAATAAAAAGACCACTGCATTGACCCGTTCAAAACTTTATAATTATTGAAGTAACAAAATTGGTAAACGTGAGGGCCATTTTTTGAAAATGAAAAATTATTGAATTTTACTATTTCTCTCTTTGCTTGGTAATTATTGAAAAAGCTTACTTGGGAAGCCATTTGCCACCTAAATTATTTTATAATTCAAAATTTATGTATTTATGCTGCAGTATGCTATGCTGCACGAAAATCCTGCACAGCAGGTTCTACTCTTTGTAATTTCTTTCTCTGTTGCAATGCAATTTATATTCCCTTTCAAAAAAAAAAAAAAAAGGCAGTATGCTATATAATTATCAATTTATTTAAATGAAATAAAGAAGGACCAAGGGGTAAAAAAAACAAAAACAAAAAACAAAAAACCTATAAAGTTTGGTTTCAAACTCAAAAACTTCTGAAGGGGACACATCACACATGGCAAGCAGGTGTTGGAGACAGTTTAAGCAAGCAAAACGTCTAGACAAAAATTTGGCGTTTCATTGATTTTTGGAACTGAAATCTTTACATGACCTTCTTTATCCATTTTTTCGTCCATTTTCTGAGAGTATGGGCATCACTATGTTGTCTGTGGGGCTCATTTTTTTTGTTTCTTATTATGTTATATGTATATGTGATATTTTACTTTAATGTGTCCCTAGTGTGCCTGACAGCTCCATGTTCTAAAATTCTCTCGGTTGCACAACAAACGCGTATTGAATAATTGACCAATCATCCCCAATCAATGGAAAATAGAAAGCTGACAATAAAAAAAATTAAAAATTTGGGCCTTGGATAAAATTCTTTATCTTATCATTCAGCCCCTCAGCCCAATATGTTTGGATAATGAGCAATGCCAATCATGGTTGCAGGATAGAGACTGAGAGAGACGCAAAGAGCAAAGATGAATTGAGAAAAGAAAATATGGCCGGGTGACTAAAATTACCAAGATTGGAATTATTAATATGACATTTTTGTAAGACTTATTATGCAGCATGACAAAGTACATGATTCATTCGTGGAATTTTATTGAAAATTTCCTTCAACTTCAACTTGAAATTCAGCGGATTTGATTGTGGCTTTTACCCACACGCATTGGTTATGGTGAAAGACAGGCAACAAGTAACAACGACAATACATATATAAAATTATATATATTCAACCAACTAGTTGAAAATTCTCGACCTAAAACACTAATAAATTGCAGTACCATGTACATCTTGGTTTTAGGCATGCAAATGATACAATGGTCCCAGACCTCTAGTCTCCAGTCAAAGACAATGAAATTTGGGATCAATTTATTCGAGCAAAAGAGAACTTAAACAAGCAAGTTTCGTGTAAAATGAGTTAAATAACATAATATATGGGGCATGGTGAGCATAGGAACACTTTTGTAATGATATGAGTTTGAATAGAAAGTAATAGACTAAGGTCATGTGATGTGAATAATTAATGACCTTTGGATTAACTGACATGCCCACCCATAACGTTAGGACACGTTTTGTAAGTTCAATCTCATCATTTTAGGATACATCCAAAGTTAAATTCCTTTAAAGTCTTTATCCAACAACAAAAAAAAGACTCATGACTCATGTGAATAATGATTTGAAGTTTACTTTAAATCGCCTAGCTAGAATCATGTAGTTCAACAACTAACATCTTCTAATCCTGAATTAAAGTCATAAAAGTGCCAACAATTTTGGTATCTTTCTTATGCAAGTTGAAGAAGAAAAATTGGTAAACTTTAAATCTAACAACCAAATGCTTGTGCGTGTGCAATGATGCAAATTATCACTTCTTAAACCTGATCTTTCCACAAAATTTGACAGGAAAAATATCAATGTTCTTTCGTTTTGATCTAATCTTGAATGAAAGTCATAAAAGTGCCAACAATTTGGTAGCTTTCTTTTTTTTTTTTCCAATTTCCGATCATCAGATTTTTATTGAATTTCCAAGAAACCAAAAAAATTATTTGCACCCAATTATTATTATTATATTTTAAATCACTTATCAAAAATTATTATATTTTAGATTTTTTTTTTTTTTTTTTTTTTTTTTTGTTTTTTTTTTTTTTTTTTTTTTTTGCTGGTCATGGGTTTAAGTCCGAGAATCAATTTCTAAAAAAACATATATATGGATGTAAGGTTATCTACAACGACCTCTCTCATACCCCACAAAAAAGTGGGAGCTTTAAGCACCGAGTACAAGATTTTTATGTTGAATACTTTTTTTTTTTTTTTGACAATTTGTTTTGTTCTATTTTTTTGGTAAATTTATAGGTTAATAATAATTTTTTCCAAATTATGTATAGGAGAGGGTTATGGTTTTTTTTGTTTTTTTCCGCTTGAGTAATACTACGTCCAAATAAATTTCACAATAAATATGAGATGACAAGTTATCACTAATTCTAATTTGGGCTTGCCACTAAAATTATTTTTTTGTCTACCAATAACAGCTAATGACTTCTTGCCACCTAAAATTTATTGTAAAAATATTGTAAAAAATATTATGAACGTAGCATTTCTCAACTTCTTTTGGCCAAAACTCCCAAGGCTCATTGAATATAAGAAGTTTCCTTGATTTTACTTGTTTCATTGTGGAAAGTAGAAAATAAAAGTAACAAAATAAGTATGAAAATAGCTCTTGTGAACTCTACACCTCAAGATAGAAAAAGCTAAAGATGCTTTTGTATTATTGCCTTCAACGGGTAAAAAATTTGCATTATTATAGGTACCTGGTAGCCCTAGGAATAATAGTACATGTAAGTCTATGACATTCGTGTGAATACATATGAGCCGTCCAAAGTGGAATCCAGAAGCTTCTTCTCTTGGCAAAAGTTTTGAAGGTTCTCGAAATCTTCCTAGTGAATTTGTTCGCATAAAACAATGGTTTTTTTTTTTTTTTTAAAGGAACATTGAGGATAAATTCAGAAAAGAAAATTTGACTAATTACAAGATATAAACCTCCATATATTACAAAAATTAGGATAGAGGATTTTTATTTGTTCTTGATCTTACTTGGGACGTTCTACTAGGTACGATATCAAGTATTATAAATTTATAGTATCTTCTTATAGTTACTCCCAAAAATTAAGATTATTTTTAAGATTTTCCAATTTAATCATTTATTAATATTTTAACACTCAATTGGAATTCTCTCTTAATGATTAAGGTATAGGTAAAATGTTGGGTAAAGGACAAAATACCTCCATTTATTAGTCTTTATCATTTTACCTCACGACTTTTTAAATATTACACTGTCTCTCACAACGCTCACAATGACATGTGAAATGTCTGGTCTATGCCAACCGAACATCACACTCTAATACCGCCCATGACATCAACTTTTCCTTTCAGGACTATGGTCTAATATCACCGGGGCGGAGCACATAGTGGGCCTTGGGGGGGGGGGGATGAGGGAGGGCGGTTGGTTTGTGTGTGGCACTTCCGGTGCCACAACAATAAAAAAAAAAAGAAAAATACTTCATATAGACTAAATTGAAAGAAAAAAATAAATGGGCCTTATCACCCCCCAAACGAATTAGAACATGGCTTGCGGTAACGCCCCCAGCCGTGTCGAGGATGAAATATCTACAGCAAGGCCACATACACATCTACTAGTCCTTACCCACACTCGCGAAATTTCAGAGGGAATGAATAATATGAGAAGCGCTCACGTCAAATTTAAAGAAACACACTAAAAAAAAATTTATCTGTATACTAAACTTTTCAAGCAGCAAATAAATATAATAATAACAAAAAAAAGACACATCTCGGTAAGAGAGCCAAGCCCACGGCGAGACCAATAGATTTACCAGAGGTAGAGCTACGCGTACTCAACGCAGCCCAACCATAATATGATCCCAGAACGGATTCTCAACCAAAAAAAAAAAAAAATCAATACAGAGAATCAGAAATGAAACCCATCACGTCGCTGGCAGAGAAATCAAACCCATCACGTCGCTGGCAGAGAAATCAAACTCCAATACTGTCTATACAGAGCAAAAGCAAAACAAACTCCAGCAAACCAAACACAGAGGTGTTTATCTAAAAAAAAAAATTCCCCAATACACAAACCAAAACCAAACCCCAGCAAACCAAACC
>NW_022155635.1:0-4248 GCF_001633185.2 Quercus lobata
AAAAAATTCTAAAAATTTAAAAACATCATATAGGTTTCATTTCAAGACGAAACGGGTGAAGACAAGCTAAAAAATAGAGAAGAAAACAAAATTTTCTTCCTATCCGTTCGAACCCGACCCAAGTTAGAAAATTTGAATATAATTGCAAAAAAATTTTAAAAATTAAAAAACAACATCCAGGTTTCATTTTAAGACGAAACGGGTCAGGACAGGCCGAAAATTAGAGACCAAAAAAAATTACGTTCCTATCCATTCGAACCCGACCCGAGTTAGAAAATTCAAAAATAAATGCAAAAAAATTTTAAAAATTTAAAAAACAATCATCCAGGCTTCATTTCAAGACGAAACGGGTCAGGGACAGGTTGAAAAAATAGAGAACAAAAATAATTCCTTCCTATCCGTTCGAACCCGACCCGAGTTAGAAAATTCAAAAATAAATGCAAAAAAATTTTAAAAATTAAAAAACATCATCCAAGCTTCATTACAAGACGAAACGGGTCAGGGCAGGCCGTAAAATAGAGAATTAAAAAAATTTCCTTCCTACCCGTCCGAACCCGACCCGAGTGAGAAAATTCAAATATAAATGCAAAAAAATTTAAAAATTAGAAAACATCATCCAGGCTTCATTTCAAGACGAAACGGGCCAAGGCAGGCCGAAAAATAGAGAACAAAAATAATTTACTTCCTATCCGTTCGAAACCGACCCGAGTAGAAAATTCCAAAATTAAGTCAAAAAAGTTCATAAAAATTAGGAAAACATAATCCAGCTTTCCATTTCAACCAAAACGGTCATGACACGGTCGAAAATAGAGAACAAAAAAATAATTCTTCCTATCCGTTCGAACCCCCAACCCGATTAGAAAATCGAAAATAAAATGCAAAAAATTTTAAAAATCAAAAAAAACATCATCCAGGCTTCATTCAAGAGAACGGCAAGGACAGGCGAAAAAATAGAGAACAAAAACAATTTCCTTCCTATCCGTTCGACCCGACCCGAGTTTAGAAAATTTAATAAAAATGCAAAAAAATATTAAAAATTAAAAAATATCATCACGGCTCATTCAAGAGAAAACGGGCCAAGACAGGCCGAAAATAGAGAACAAAAAAGAATTCCTTCCTATCCGTTCGAAACCCGACACGGGTTTAAGAGAATCAAATATAAATGCAAAAAAAATTCTAAAAATTAAAAAACATCATTAGGTTCATTTCAAGACGAAATTGGTTGAAGACAAGCCGATTAACATAGAGAAGAAAAAAAAATTTCTTCCTATCCGTTCGAACCCGACCCTAGTTAGAAAATTCAAATATAATTGCAAAAAAATTCTAAAAATTAAAAAACAACACCCAGGCTTCATTTTAAGACGAAACGGGTCCGGACAGGCCGAAAAATAGAGAACAAAAAAAATTTCCTTCCTATCCGATCGAACCCGACCCGAGTTACAGATTTCAAAAATAAATTCAAAAAAATTCTAAAAATTAAAAAACATCATCCAGGCTTCATTTCAAGACGAAACGGGTCAGGACAGGTTGAAAAATAGAGAACAAAAATAATTTCCTTCCTATCCGTTCGATCCCGAACCGAGTTAGAAAATTCAAAAATAAATGCAAAAAAATTTGAAAAATTAAAAAACATCATCCAAGCTTCATTACAAGACGAAACGGGTCAGGACAGGCCGTAAAATAGAGAATAAAAAAAATTTCCTTCCTACCCGTCCGAACCCGACCCGAGTGAGAAAATTCAAATATAAATGCAAAAAAATTTTAAAAATTTGAAAACATCATCCAGGCTTCATTTCAAGACGAAACGGGCCAAGGCAGGCCGAAAAATAGAGAACAAAAATAATTTACTTCCTATCCGTTCGAAACCGACCCGAGTTAGAAAATTCAAAAATTAAGTCAAAAAAATTCTAAAAATTAAAAAACATAATCCAGGCTTCATTTCAAGACAAAACGGGTCATGACAGGTCGAAAAATAGAGAACAAAAAAATAATTTTCTTACTATCCGTTCGAACCCGACCCGATGTTAGAAAATTCGAAAATAATGCAAAAAAATTTTAAAATCAAAAAACATCATCCAGGCTTATCAAGACGAAACGGGCCAAGAACCAGGCCGAAAAAATAGAGAACAAAAACCAATTTCCTCCTATCGTTCGAATCCGACCCGAGTTAGAAATTCTAAATAAAAATGCAAAAAAAATTAAAAATTTAAAATATCTTCAGGCTTCATTTCAAGACGAAACGGCCAAGACAGCCGAAAAAAGAGAGACAAAAAAACAATTTCCTTCCTATCCGTTCGAATCCGACCCGAGTTAGAAAATTTAAATAAAAATGCAAAAAAATATTAAAAATTAAAAAATATCATTCAGGCTTCATTTCAAGACGAAACGGGCCAAGACAGGCCGAAAAAGAGAGAACAAAAAGAATTTCCTTCCTATCCGTTCGAACCCGACACGGGTTAGAGAATTCAAATATAAATGCAAAAAAATTCTAAAAATTAAAAAACATCATCCAGGTTTCATTTCAACACGAAACGGGTGAAGACAAACCGAAAAATAGAGGAGAAAAAAAATTTCTTTCTATCCGTTCGGACCCATCCCGAGTTAGAAAATTCAAAAATAAATGCGAAAAAATTTTAAAAATTAAAAAACATCATCCAGGCTTCTTTACAAGACGAAACGGGTCAGGGCAGGCCGAAAAATAGAGAACAAAAAAAATTTCCTTCCTATCCGTTCGAACCCGACCCGAGTTAGAAAATTTAAATATAAATGCAAAAGAATTTTAAAAATTAAAAAACATCATCCAGGCTTCATTTCAAGACGAAACGGGCCAAGACAGGCCGAAAAACAGAGAAAAAAAATAATTTCCTTCCTAATCACTTCGCACCGGACCGATTAGAAACTTCAAATTAAGTCAAAATTCTAAAATAAACAAAATCCAGGCTCATTTCAAGACAAACGGGTCATGACAGGTCGAAAAAAGAGAACAAAAAATAATTTCCTTCCATCCGTTCAAACCCGACCGGTTTAGAAATTCGAAATAAATCATAAAAAATTTTAAAAATAAAAAAAAATCATCCAGGCTTCATTTAAGACGAAAACGGGCCCAAGACAGGCCGAAATAGAGAAACAATTTCCCTTCCTATCGTATCGAACCCGAACGGGTTTTTAAAATTCAAAATATAAATGCAAAATTCTAAAAATTAAAAAATCATCCAGGTTCAATTTCAAGACGAAACGGGTGAAGACAGCCAAAATAGAGGAGAAAAAAAAATTCTTTCTATCCGTTCGAACCCATCCCGAAGTTGAAATTCAAAAATAATGCGAAAAATTATAAATAAAAAACAAATCAATCCGGCTTCTTTTACGACGAAACGGGTCGGGCGGCGAAAAGAAAACAAAAATTTGCCCTTCCTATCCGTTCGACCCGACCCGAGTTAAGAAAAATTTAATATAAATGCAAAAGAATTTTAAAATTAAAAAACATCATCCAGGCTTCATTTCAAGACGAAACGGGCCAAGACAGGCCGAAAAATAGAGAAAAAAAATAATTTCCTTCCTATCCGTTCGAACCCGACCCAGATTAGAAAATTAAAAAATTAAGGCAAAAAAATTCTAAAAATTAAAAAACATCATCTAGGTTTCATTTCAAGACGAAATGGGGGAAGACAAGCCGAAAAATAGAGATGAAAAACAAATTTCTTCCTATCCGTTCGAACCCGACCCGAGTTAGAAAATTCAAATATAATTGCAAAAAAATTCTAAAAATTAAAAAACAACATCCAGGCTTCATTTTAAGACGAAACGGGTCCAGACAGGCCGAAAAATAGAGAACAAAAAAAATTTCCTTCCTATCCGATCGAACCCGACCAGAGTTACAGATTTCAAAAATAAATTCAAAAAAATTCTAAAAATTAAAAAACATCATCCAGGCTTCATTTCAAGACGAAACGGGTCGGGACAGGTTGAAAAATAGAGAACAAAAAGAATTTCCTTCCTATCCGTTCGAACCCGACACGGGTTAGAGAATTCAAATATAAATGCAAAAAAATTCTAAAAATTAAAAAACATCGTCCAGGTTTCATTTCAAGACGAAACGGGTGAAGACAAGCCGAAAAATAGAGGAGAAAAAAAATTTCTTTCTATCCATTCAAACCCATCCCGAGTTAGAAAATTCAAAAATAAATGCGAAAAAATTTTAAAAATTAAAAAACTTCATCCAGGCTTCTTTACAAGACGAAACAGGTCAGG
>NW_022155636.1:0-4214 GCF_001633185.2 Quercus lobata
TTCGAACCCGACCCGAGCTAGAAAATTCAAAAAATAAATGCAAAAAAATTTTAAAAATTAAAAAACATCATCCAGGCTTCATTTCAAGAAGAAAAGGGTCAAGACAGCCCGAAAAATTGAGAACAAAAATAATTTCCTTCCTATCCGTTCGAACCCGACCCGAGATAGAAAATTCAAAAAATAAATGCAAAAAAATTTTAAAAATTGAAAAACATCATCTAGGTTTCATATGAAGACCATACGGGCCAGGATAGGCCGAAAAATAGAGAACAAAAATAATTTCCTTCCTGCCCGTTCGAAACCGGCTCGAGTTCGAAAATTCAAAAATAAATGCAAAAAAATTTTAAAAATTAAAAAACATCATCCGGGCTTCATTTCAAAACGAACGGGTAAGGGCAGGCCGATAAATTGAGAACAAAAATAATTTCCTTCCTATCCGTTCGAACTCGACCCGAGCTAGAAAATTCAAAAAATAAATGCAAAAAAATTTTAAAAATTAAAAAACATCCTCTAGGCTTCATTTCAAGATGAAAAAGATCAGCACAGGCCGAAAAATCGAGGACAAAAAAATTTTTCTTCCTATCTGTTGGAACCCGACACGAGTTAGAAAATTCAAAAATAAATGCAAAAAAATTTTAAAAATTAAAAAACATCATCCAGGCTTCATTTCAAGAAGAAAAGGGTCAGGACAGCTCGAAAAATTGAGAACAAAAATAATTTCCTTCCTATCCGTTCGAACCAGACCCGAGCTAGAAAATTCAAAAAATAAATGCAAAAAAATTTTAAAAATTGAAAAACATCATCCAGGTTTCATTTCAAGACCATACGGGCCAGGATAGGCCGAAAAATAGAGAACAAAAATAATTTCCTTCCTACCCATTCGAAACCGGCCCGAGTTCGAAAATTCAAAAATAAATGCAAAAAAATTTTAAAAATTAAAAAACATCATCCAGGCTTCATTTCCAAACGAAACGGGTAAGGACAGGCCGAAAAATTGAGAACAAAAATAATTTCCTTCCTATCCGTTCGAACCCGACCCGAGCTAGAAAATTCAAAAAATAAATGCAAAAAAATTTTAAAAATTAAACAACATCATCCAGGCTTCATTTCAAGACGAAAAAGATTAGCACAGGCCGAAATATCGAGGAAAAAAAAATTTCCTTCCTATCTGTTGGAACCCGACACGAGTTAGAAAATTCAAAAATAAATGCAAAAAAATTTTAAAAATTAAAAAACATCATCCAGGCTTCATTTCAAGACGAAATGGGTCAGGATAGGCCGAAAAATTGAGAACAAAAATAATTTCCTTCCTATCCGTTCGAACCCGACTCGAGATAGAAAATTCAAAAAATAAATGCAAAAAAATTTTAAAAATTAAAAAACATCATCTAGGTTCATTTCAAGACGAAACAGGTCAGGACAGGGCAAAAAATTGAGAACAAAAATAATTTCCTTCCTATCCGTTCGAACCCGACCCGAGCTAGAAAATTTAAAAAATAAATGCAAAAAAATTCTAAAAATTAAAAAACATCATCCAGGGTTCATTTCAAGACCATACGGGCCAGGATAGGCTGAAAAATAGAGAACTAAAATAGTTTCCTTCCGACCCGTTCGAACTCGGCCCGAGTTAGAAAATTCGAAATTAATGCAAAAAAATTTTAAAAATTAAAAAACATCATCCAGGCTTCATTTCAAGACGAAACGGGTCAGGACAGGCCGAAAAATTTAGAACAAAAATAATTTCCTTCCTATCCGTTCGAGCCTGACCCGAGTTAGAAAATTTAAAAAAAATGCAAAATAACTTTAAAAATTAAAAAACATCATCCAGGTTCATTTCAAGACGAAACAGGTCAGGACAGGGCAAAAAATTGAGAACAAAAATAATTTCCTTCCTATCCGTTCGAACCCGACCTGAATTAGAAAATTAAAAAAAAATGCAAAATAATTTTAAAAATTAAAAAACATCATCCAGGCTTCATTTCAAGACGAAACGGGTCAAGACAGGCCGAAAAATCGAGAACGAAAAAAATTTCCTTCTTATCCTTTCAAACACGATACGAGTTAGAAAATTCAAAAATAAATGCAAAATAATTTTACAAATTAAAAAACATCATCCAGGCTTCATTTCAAGAAGAAACGGGTCAGGACAGGCCGAACAATTGAGAACAAAAATAATTTCCTTCCTATCCGTTCGAACCCGACTCGAGCTAGAAAATTCAAAAAATAAATGCAAAGAAAATTTTAAAAATTAAAAAACATCATTCAGGCTTCATTTCAAGACGAAACGGGTCTGCACAGGACGAAAAATCGAGAACAAAAATAATTTCCTTCCCACCAGTTCGAACCCGGGCCGAGTTAGAAAATTCGAAAATAAATGCAAAAAAAATTCTAAAAATTACAAAACATCATCTAGGGTTCATTTCAAGACCATATGGGCCAGGATAGGCCGAAAAATAGAGAGCAAAATTAATTTCCTTCTTAACCATTCGAACCCGGCCCGATTTAGAAAATTCAAAAATAAATGCAATATAATTTTAAAAATTAAAAAACATCATCCAGGCTTCATTTCAAGACGAAACGGGTCAGGACAGGCCGAACAATTGAGAAGAAAAATAATTTCCTTCCTATCCGTTCGAACCCGAACCGAGCCAGAAAATTCAAAAAATAAATACAAAGAAATTTTAAAAATTAAAAAACATCATTCAGGCTTCATTTCCAGACGAAACGGGTCAGCACAGGCTGAAAAATCGAGAACAAAAAACATTTCCTTCCTATCCGTTCGAACCCGACACGAGTTAGAAAATTCAAAAAATAAATGCAAAAAAATTTTAAAAATTAAAAAAAATCATCCAGGCTTCATTTCAAGACGAAACGGGTCAGGACAGGTCGAAAAATTGAGAACAAAAATAATTTCCTTCCTATTCGTTCGAACCCGACCCGAGCTAGAAAATTCAAAAAATAAATGCAAAAAAATTTTAAAAATTAAAAAACAGTATCCAGGCTTCCATTCAAGACGAAACGGGTTAGGACAGGCCGAAAAATCGAGACAAAAAAAAATTTCCTTCCAATCCGGTCGAACCCGACACGAGTTAGAAAATTCTTAAATAAATGCAAAAAAATTTTAAAAATTAAAAAACATTATCCAGGCTTCATTTCAAGACGAAACGGGTCAGGACAGGCCGAAAAATTGAGAACAAAAATAATATTTCCTTCCTATCCGTTCGAACCCGACCCGAGCTAGAAAATTTAAAAAATAAATGCAAAAAAATTCTAAAAATAAAAAAACATCATCCAGGGTTCATTTCAAGACCATACGGGCCAGGATAGGCCGAAAAATAGAGAACAAAAATAATTTCCTTCCTACCCGTTCGAACCCGGCCCGAGTTAGAAAATTCGAAAATAAATGCAAAAAAATTTTTAAAATTAAAAAACATCATCCAGGCTTCATTTCAAGACGAAACGGGTCAGGACAGGCCGAAAAAATTGAGAACAAAAATAATTTCCTTCCTATCCGTTCGAACCCGACCCGTGCTAGAAAATTCAAAAAATAAATGCAAAAAAATATTAAAAATTAAAAAACATCATCCAGGCTTAATTTCAAGACGACACGGGTCAGCACAGACCGAAAAATCGAGAACAAAAAAAATTTCCTTCCTATCCGTTCGAACCCGATACGAGTTAGAAAATTCAAAAAATAAATTGAAAAAAAATTCTAAAAATTAAAAAATATCATCCAGGGTCCATTTCAAGACCATACAAGCCAGGATAGGCCGAAAAATAGAGAACAAAAATAATTTCCTTCCTACCCGTTCTACCCCGGCCCGAGTTAGAAAATTCGAAAATACATGCAAAAAAATTTTAAAAATTAAAAAACATCATCCAGGCTTCATTTCAAGACAAGACGGGTCAGGACACACCGAAAAATTGAGAACAAAAATAATTTCCTTCCTACCCGTTCGAACCCGGGCCGAGTTAGAAAATTGGAAAATAAATGCAAAAAAATTCTAAAAAATAAAAAATATCATCCGGGGTACATTTC
Organism: Quercus lobata; assembly: GCF_001633185.2. Lineage (NCBI taxonomy): Eukaryota > Viridiplantae > Streptophyta > Magnoliopsida > Fagales > Fagaceae > Quercus > Quercus lobata. The sequence goes on from NW_022155636.1 coordinate 4,040, forward strand.
ATGACCATACGGGCCAGGATAGGCCGAAAAATAGAGAACAAAAATAATTTCCTTCCTACCCGTTCGAACCCGAGCCGAGTTAGAAAATTCGAAAATAAATGCAAAAAAAATTCTAAAAATTAAAAAACATCATTCAGGCTTCATTACAAGACGAAACGGGTCAGGACAGGCCGAA
>NW_022155637.1:0-4200 GCF_001633185.2 Quercus lobata
AAATTCAAAACAAAAAGGAAAAAAATTTTAAAAATTAAAAAACATCATCCAGGCTTCATTTCAAGACGAAACGGGTCAGGACAGGCCGAAAAATAGAGAACGAAAAAAATTTCATTCCTATCCGTTCGAACCCGACCCGAGTTAGAAAATTCAAAAATAAACGCAAAAAAATTCTAAAAATCAAAAAACATCATCCAGGTTTCATTTCAAGACGAAACGGGTGAAGACAGGCCGAAAAATAGAGAATAAAAAGAATTTTTTTCCGATCCGTTCGAACACGACTCGAGTTAGAAAATTAAAAAATAAACGCAAAAAAATTCTAAAAATTAAAAAACATCATCCAGGCTTCATTTCAAGATAAAACAGGTCATGACAGGCTATAAAATAGAGAACAAAAAAAATTTCATTCCTATCCGATCGAACCCGACCCGAGTTAGAAAATTCAAAAAAAACACAAAAAAATTTTAAAAATTAAAAAACATCATCCAGGCTTCATTTCAAGAAGAAACAGGTCAGGACAGGCCGAAAAATAGGGAAGAAAAAAAATTTTCTTCCTATCCCTTCAAACCAGACCCGAGTTAGAAAATTCAAAAATAAATGCAAAAAAATTCTAAAAATTAAAACACATCATCCAGGCTACATTTCAAGAAGAAACAGGTCAGGACAAGCCGAAAAATACAGAAAAAAAAAAAATTTCATTCCGATCCGTCCGAACCCGACCCGAGCTAGAAATATCAAAAATAAAAGCAAAAAAATTTTAAAAATTAAAAAACATCATCCAAGCTTCATTTCAAGACGAAACGGGTCAGGACAGGCCGAAAAATAGAGAACGAAAATAATTTCATTCCTATCCTTTCGAACCCGACTCGAGTTAGAAAATTCAAAAATAAACGCAAAAAAATTTTAAAAATTAAAAAACATCATCCAGGCATCATTTCAAGAAGAAACGAGTCAGGACAGGCCGAAAAATAGAGAACAAAAAAAATTTCATTCCTATCCGTACAAACCCGACCCGAGTTAGAAAATTCATAAATAAATGCAAAAATATTTTAAAAATTAAAAAAGCTTGTCCAGGCTTCATTTCAAGACGAAACGGGTCAGGACAGTTCGAAAAATAGAGAACGAAAAAAATTTCATTCCGATTCGTTCGGAAAAAATTTTAAAAATTAAAAAACATCATCCACGCTTTATTTCAAGAAGAAACGAGTCAGGGCAGGCCGAAAAATAGAGAACAAAAAAAATTTCATTCCTATCCGATCGAACCCGACCCGAGTTAGAAAATTCAAAAATAAACGCAAAAAAATTTTAAAAATGAAAAAACATCATCCAGGCTTCATTTCATGAAGAAACTAATCAGGACAGACCGAAAAATAGAGAACAACAAAAATTTCATTCCCATCCGTACAAACCCGACCCCAGTTAGAAAATTCAAAAATAAATGCAAAAAAATTTCAAAAATTAAAAAACATCATCCAGGCCTCATTTCAAGAAGAAACGAGGCAGGACAGGCCGAAAAATAGAGAACAAAAAAAATTTCATTCCTATCCGATCGAACCCGACCCGAGTTAGAAAATTCAAAAATAAACGCAAAAAAATTTTAAAAATGAAAAAACATCATCCAGGCTACATTTCAAGAAGAAACAGGTCAGGACAGGCCGAAAAATACAGAACAAAAAAAATTTCATTCCGATCCGTCTGAACCCGACCCAAGTTAGAAAATTCAAAAATAAAAGCAAAAAAATTTTAAAAATTAAAAAACATCATCCAGGCTTCATTTCAAGACGAAACGGGTCAGGATAGGCCGAAAAATAGAGAACGAAAAAAGTTTCATTCCTATCCTTTCGAACCCGACCCGAGTTAGAAAATTAAAAAATAAACGCAAAAAAATTTTAAAAATTAAAAAACATCATCCAGGCTTCATTTCTAGATGAAACGGTTCAGGACAGATCGAAAAATAGATAACAAAAAAAATTTCATTCCTATCCGATCGAACCCGACCGAGTTAGAAAATTCAAAAATAAACGCAAAAAAATTTTAAAAATTAAAAAACATCATCCAGGCTTCATTTCAAGAAGAAACGGGTCAGGACAAGCCGAAAAATAGAGAAGAAAAAAAATAATTATTCCTAATCCGCAAACCCGACCCGAGTAAAAAAATTCAAAAATAAATGCATAAAAATTTTAAAAATTAAAAAACATCATCTAGGCTTCATTTAAAGACGAAACGGGTCAGGATAGGCTGAAAAATAGAGAACAAAAAAACTTTCATTCCTATCCGTTCGAACCCGACCCGAGTTAGAAAATTCAAAAATAAATGCAAAAAAAATTTAAAAATTAAAAAACATCATCTAGGCATCATTTCAATATGAAACAGGTTAGGATAGGCCGAAAAATAGAGAAGAAAAAAAATTTCACTCCTATCCGTTCGAACCCGACCCGAGTTAAAAAATTGAAAAATAAATGCAAAAAATTTTTAATAATTTAAAAACTATTAGCTTCATTTCAAGTATGAACAGGTCCTAGGACTAGGCCGGAACTAATAAGAGAATAATAAAAATTTCATTCCTATCGTTTTGAAACCCGATTCCGACTTTAAAAAATTTCAAAAATAAATGCAAAAAAATTTTAAAAATTTAAAAAACATTTCCAGGATTCATTTTAGATGAAATACGGGTTAGATTATGGTGGCCAAATATAAGAACAAGAAATAACATTCCATTCCTAACCGCTTCGAACCCCCCCAGTAGAAATTAAAGAATTTGCAAAAAAAATGTATAAAATTTACAAAAACATCATCAGGCTTTCATATTTCAGCATGAAACGGGCCAGGGAAGCGAAAAATAGAAAACAAAAAAAATTTCATTCCTATCCGTTCGAACCCGACCGGAGTTAGAAAATTCAAAAATAAATGCAAAAAAATTTTAAAAATTAAAAAACATCATCCAGGCTTCATTTCAATATGAAACGGATCAGGACAGGCCAAAAAATAGAGAACAAAAAAAATTTCATTCCTATCCGTTCGAACCCGACCCGAGTTACAAAATTCAAAAATATATGCAAAAAAATTTTTAAAAATTAAAAAACATCATCCAGGCTTCATTTCAAGATGAAACGGGTCAGGATAGGCCGGAAAATAGAGAAGAAAAAAAATTTCATTCCTATCCGTTCAAACCAACCCGGTAAAAAAATTCAAAAATAATGCATAAAATTTTAAATTAAAAAACTCATCCAGGCTTTCATTCTAAAGACGAACGGGTCAGAATTAGGCTGAAAAATAGAGAACAAAAAAAATTCATTCCTATCCGTTCGAACCCGACGCCGGGTTAAGAAAAATTCAAAATTAAATGCAAAAAAATTTAAACATTAAAAAACATCATACAGGCTTTCATTTCAATTAAGAAACGGGCTCGGCATATAGGCGCTCGAAATAGAGTATATATAAAAAAATATTCTTAATTCCTATTTCCGTTCAAACCCGACATCCGATGTACATAAATTACAAAAACAAATGCATTAAAAATTTAAAATTAAAAACATCATCAGTGTCATTTAAAAGACGAAAACGAGTCAGTATAGGCTGAAAATGGAGAACAAAAAAAATCATTCTATCCGTTCGAACCCGACCCGAGTAAAAATTCAAAAATAAATGCAAAAAAAATTTTTTAAAATTAAAAAACATCATTCAGGCTTCATTCCATATGAAACGGGCTCGGGATAGACCGAAAAATAGAAGGAAGAAAAAAATTCATTCCTATCCGTTAACCTGACCGAGTTAAAAATTCAAAATAAATGAAAAAAATTTTTAAAAAATTAAAAAAATCGAACCGGCTTTACTTTAAGATGAAACGGGTCAGGACAGGCTGCAAATAGAGAACAAAATAAACTTTTCATCCTAACCGTTCGAACCCGACCCGAGTTAAAAATTTCAAAAATAAATTCAAAAAAATTCTAAAAATTAAAAAACATCATCCAGGCTTCATTTCAAGAAGAAACGGGTCAGGACAGGTTGAAAAATAGAGAACAAAAATAATTTCCTTCCTATCCGTTCGAACCCGACCGAGTTAGAAAATTCAAAAATAAATGCAAAAAAATTTTAAAAATTAAAAAACATCATCCAAGCTTCATTACAAGACGAAACGGGTCAGGACAGGCCGGAAAATAGAGAATAAAAAAAATTTCCTTCCTACCCGTCCGAACCCGA
>NW_022155638.1:0-4149 GCF_001633185.2 Quercus lobata
AGGCCGAAAAATAGAGAAAAAAAAAAATTTCATTCCTATCCCTTCGAACCCGACCCGAGTTATAAAATTCAAAAGTAATTGCAATAAAATTTTCAAAATTAAAAAACATCATCCAGGCTTCATTTCATTATGATACGGGTCAGGACAGGCCGAAAAATAGAGAATAAAAAAAAATTCATTCCTATCCGTTCGAACCCGACCCGAGTTAGAAAATTCAAAAATAAATGCAAAAAAATTCTTAAAATTACAAAACATCATCCGGGTTAATTTCAAGACGAAAAGGGTCAGGACAGGACCGAAAAATAGAGAACAAAAAAAATTTCATTCCTATTCGTTCGATCCCGACCCGAAGTTAGAAAATTCCAAAATAATAAATGGCAAAAAAATTCTAAAAATTACAAAACATCCATCCGGGCCCTCCATTTCAAGACGAACGGATCAGACTTGCCGAAAAAATAGAGAGCAAAAAAAATTTCATTCCTATCGTTCGACTCAACCGACCCGAAGTTAGAAATTCAAATAAATGCCAAAAAATTTTAAAAATAAAAAACATCAATCCGGGCTTTAATGTTCTGATGATACGGTCCAGGAAGGCCGAAAAATAGAGAACAAAAAAATTTCATTCCTATCTGTTGAACCCGACCCGAGTTAGAGAATTCAAACTAAATGCAAAAAAAGTTAAAAAATAAAAAACACATCTAGGCTTCATTTCATGACGAATACGGGTCAGGAAAGGCCCGAAAATGAAATAAAAAAAAAATTCATTCCTATCCGTTCGAAACCCAGCCGACCCGAATTAGAAAATTCAAAAATAAATGCAAAAAAATTCAAAAATAACAAAAACATCATCCGGGCTTCATTTCAAGACGAAACGGGTCTGGCAGGCCCGAAAAAATAGAGAATAAAAAAAATTTCATTCCTATCCGTTCAAACCCGACCTGAGTTAGAAAATTCAAAAATAAATGCAAAAAAATTTAAAAAACTAAAAAATATCATCCGGGCTTCATTTCATGATGATACTGGCCAGGAAAGGCCGAAAAATAGAGAACAAAAAAAATTTCATTCCTATCCGTTCAATCCCGACCCGAGTTTGAAAATTCGAAAATAAATGCAAAAAAATTCTAAAAATTTCAAAACATCATCGAGGCTTCATTTCATGACGATACGGGTCAGGAAAGGCCGAAAAATAGAGAATAAAAAAAATTTCATTCCTATCCGTTCGAACCCGACCCGAGTTAGAAAATTCAAAAATAAATGCAAAAAAATTCGAAAAATTACAAAACATCATCCGGGCTTTATTTCAAGAAGAAACGGGTCAGGACAGGCCGAAAAATAGAGAATAAAAAAAATTTCATTCCTATCCGTTCGAACCCGACCCGAGTTAGAAAATTCAAAAATAAATGCAAAAAAATTCTAATAATTACAAAACATCATCCGAGCTTCATTTCAAGACGAAGCAGGTCAGGGCAGACCGAAAAATAGAGAACAAAAAAAATTTCATTCCTATCCGTTCGAACCCGACCCGAGTTAGAGAATTCAAAACTAAATGCAAAAAAAGTTAAAAAATTAAAAAACATCATCCAGGCTTCATTTTAAGACGAAACGGGTCAGGACAGGCCGAAAAATAGAGAATAAAAACAATTTCATTCCTATCCGTTCGAACCCGACCTGAGTTAGAGAATTCAAAAATAAATGCAAAAAAATTTAAAAAATTAAAAAACATCATTCGGGCTTCATTTCAAGACGAAACGGGTAAGGACAGGCCGAAAAATAGAGAACAAAAAAAGTTTCATTCCTATTCGTTCGATCCCGACCCAAGTTGGAAAATTCAAAAATAAATGCAAAAAAATTTTAAAAATTTAAAAACGTCATCCAGGCTTCATTTCATGATGTTACGGGTCAGGAAAGTCCGAAAAATAGAGAATAAAAAAAATTTCATTCCTATCCGTTCGAACCCGACAAGAGTTAGAAAATTCAAAAATAAATGCAAAAAAATTCTAAAAATTACAAAACATCATCCGGGCTTCATTTCAAGACGAAACGGGTCAGGACAGGCCGAAAAATAGAGAATAAAAAAAATTTCATTCCTATCCGTTCGAACCCGACCCGAGTTATAAAATTCAAAAGTAAATGCAAAAAAATTCTAAAAATCACAAAACATCATCCGGGCTTCATTTCAAGACGAAACGGGTCAGGACAGGCCAAAAAATAGAGAACAAAAAAAATTTCATTCCTATTCGTTCTATCCCGACCTGAGTTAGAAAATTCAAAAATAAATGCAAAAAAATTAAAAAAACTAAAAAACATCATCCCGGCTTCATTTCATGATGATACGGTTCAGAAAAGGCCGAAAAAGAGAGAATAAAAAAAATTTCATTCCTATCCGTTCAAACCGACCCGAGTTAGAAATTCAAAAATAAATGCAAAAAATTCTAAAAATTACAAATATCATCCGGGCTTCATTTCAAAACGAAACGGGTTAGGACAGGCCGAAAAATAGAGAATAAAAAAAATTTCATTCCTATCCGTTCAAATCCGACCCGAGTTAGAAAATTCAAAAATAAATGCAAAAAAATTCTAAAAATTACAAAACATCATCCGGGCTTCATTTCAAGACGAAAAGGGTCAGGACAGGCCGAAAAATAGAGAACAAAAAAAATTTCATTCCTATTCGTTCAAACCGACCGATTAGAAAATTCAAAAATAAATGAAAAAAAATTCTAAAAATTACAAAACATCATCCGGGCTTCATTTCAAGACGAAAAGGGTCAGGACAGGCCGAAAAATAGAGAACAAAAAAAATTTCATTCCTATTCGTTCGATCCCGACCCGAGTTAGAAAATTCAAAAATAAATGCAACAAAATTCTAAAAATTACAAAACATCATCCGGGCTCCATTTCAAGACGAAACGGATCAGGACTGGCCGAAAAATAGAGAACAAAAAAAATTTCATTCCTATTCGTTCGATCCCGACCCGAGTTAGAAAATTCAAAAATAAATGCAAAAAAATTTTAAAAATTAAAAAACATCATCCGGGCTTCATTTCATGATGATACGGGTCAGGAAATGCCGAAAAATAGAGAACAAAAAAAATTTCATTCCTATCTGTTCGAACCCGACCCGAGTTAGAGAATTCAAAACTAAATGCAAAAAAAGTTAAAAAATTAAAAAACATCATCTAGGCTTCATTTCATGACGATACGGGTCAGGAAAGGCCGAAAAATAGAGAATAAAAAAAAATTCATTCCTATCCGTTCGAACCCGACCCGAATTAGAAAATTCAAAAATAAATGCGAAAAAATTCTAAAAATTAGAAAACATCATCCGGGCTTCATTTCAAGACGAAACGGGTCAGGACAGGTCGAAAAATAGAGAATAAAAAAAATTTCATTCCTATCCGTTCAAACCCGACCTGAGTTAGAAAACTCAAAAATAAATGCAAAAAAATTTAAAAAACTAAAAAATATCATCCAGGCTTCATTTCATGATGATACTGGCCAGGAAAGGCCGAAAAATAGAGAACAAAAAAAATTTCATTCCTATCCGTTCAATCCCGACCCGAGTTTGAAAATTCGAAAATAAATGCAAAAAAATTCTAAAAATTTCAAAACATCATCGAGGCTTCATTTCATGACGATACGGGTCAGGAAAGGCCGAAAAATAGAGAATAAAAAAAAATTTCATTCCTATCCGTTCGAACCCGACCCGAGTTAGAAAATTCAAAAATAAATGCAAAAAAATTTTTTTTTTCTAAAAATTAACAAAACATCATCCGGGCTTCATTTCAAGAAGAACCGGGTTCAGGAAAGGCCGAAAAAATAGAGAATAAAAATTCATTCCTATCCGTTTTCGAACCCGACCCGAGTTAGAAAATTCAAAAATAAATGCAAAAAAATTCTAATAATTACAAAACATCATCCGGGCTTCATTTCAAGACGAAACGGGTCAGGACAGGCCGAAAAATAGAGAACAACAAAAATTTCATTCCTATTCGTTCAATCCCGACCTGAGTTAGAAAATTCAAAAAATTACAAAATATCATCTGGGCTTCATTTCAATACGAAACGGGTTAGGGCAGGCCGAAAAATAGAGAATAAAAAAAATTTCATTCATATCCGTTCAAACCCGACCCGAGTTAGAAAATTCAA
>NW_022155639.1:0-4145 GCF_001633185.2 Quercus lobata
TCAAAAATAAATGCAAAAATTTAAAATTAAAAAACATCATCCAGGCTTTCAATTTCAAGACGAAACGGTCAGGAGAAAAAAAAAAAAGGCCGAAAAATTGGAACAAAAATATTTTTTCCTTTTTCCTTATCCGTTCGACACTCAACCGAGCGAGAAAATCAAAAAAAAATCAATGAATATTTCTAAAATTAAAACATCAACCCAGGGTTCCATTTTTAAGGCCATACGGCCTGAAGGCCTGAAAATAGCGAAACAAAAAAATATTTCCTTCCTACCCGTTCGTAATCGGCCCGAGTTCGAAAATTCCTAAAAAATGCAAAAAAATTTTAAAAAATTGAAAAAAATAATATCAAGGCATCATTCAAGACGAAAACGAAAACGTCAGGACAGGCCGAAAAAATGAATAACAAAATAATTTCCTCCTATCGTGATACCCGACCCGACTAGAAAATCAAAATAAATCAAAAAATTCTAAAAATTAAAAACATCATCCAGGGTTCAAATTTCAAGACCATACGGGCCAGATAGGCCGAAAAATAGAGAACAAAAATAAATTTCCTTCCACCCGTTCGAACCCGACCCGAGTTAGAAAATTCAAAAATAAAATCAAAAAAATTTTAAAAATTAAAAAACATCATCCAAGCTTCATTTCAAGACGAAACGGGTCAGGACAGGCCGAAAAATAGAGAACGAAAAAAATTTCATTCCTATCCTTTCGAACCCGACCCGAGTTAGAAAATTAAAAAATAAACGCAAAAAAATTTTAAAAATTAAAAAACATCATCCAGGCTCCATTTCTAGATGAAACGGTTCAGGACAGATCGAAAAATAGATAACAAAAAAAATTTCATCCAAGCGTATCCGCTCGAGTTAAAAAATTCAAAAATTAAGGTAAAAAAATTTTAAAAATTAAAAAACATCATCCAGGCCTCATTTCAAGATAAAACGGGTTGGGATAGGCCAAAAAATAGAGAAGAAAAAAAATCTCATTCCTATCCGTTCGAACCCGACCCGAGTTAAAAAATTCAAAAATAAATGCAAAAAAATTTTAAAAATTAAAAAACATTATCCAGGATTCATTTCAATATGAAATGGGTCAAGATAGGTCGAAAAATAGAGAACAAAAAAAATTTCATTCCAATCCGTTTGAACCCGTCTCGAGTTACAAAATTCAAAAATTAAGGTAAAAAAATTTTAAAATTGAACCCGTCTCGAGTTACAAAATTCAAAAATTAAGGTAAAAAAATTTTAAAAATTAAAAACATCATCCAGGCTTTCATTTAAGATAAACGGGTTTAGGATAGGCCGAAAAATAAGAGACAAAAATTTCGTTCCTATCCGTTTCGACATCCCGACCCGAGTTAAAAAATTCAAAAATAAATGCAAAAAAATTTTAAAAATTAAAAAATATTATCCGGGCTTCATTTCAAGATGAAAAGGGTCAGGACAGACCGAAAAATAGAGAACAAAAAAAATTTCATTCCTATCCGTTTGAACCCGTCTCGAGTTACAAAATTAAAAAATGAAGGTAAAACAATTTTAAAAATTAAAAAACATCATCCAAGCTTCATTTCAAAGACAAAACGGGGCAGGACACCAAGCAAAAAATAGAGAAGAAAAAATTTCAATTCCTATCCGTTCGAACCCGACCAAGTTACATAATTCAAAATAATGCAAAAATTTTAAAAATTAAAAAACATCGCTCCAGGCTTCATTTCAAGATGAAACGGGTCCAGGATAAGCCGAAAAATAGAGAAGAAAAAAATTTCATTCCTACTCCCGTCCGAACCCGACCCGAGTCACAAATTCAAAAATAAATGCAAAAAAAAATTTTTAAAAATAAAAACATCATCTAGGCTTGATTTCAAGAGGAGAACGGGATCAGGACCAGTAAAAAAAAAGAGAACAAAAAAAAATTTCATTCCTATCCGTCGAACCCGACCCGAGTTAAATTCAAAAATAAATGCAAAAAAATTTTTTAAAATTAAAAACATCATCATCCAGGCTTCATTTCGATTAAAACGGGTTAGGATAGGCCAAAAAATAGAAGAAAAAAAAAAATCTCATTCCTATCCGTTCGAACCCGACCCGAGTTAAAAAATTCAAAAATAAATGCAAAAAAATTTTAAAAATTAAAAAACATTATCCAGGCTTCATTTCAATATGAATTGGGTCAAGATAGGTCGAAAAATAGAGAACAAAAAAAATTTCATTCCAATCCGTTTGAACCCGTCTCGAGTTACAAAATTCAAAAATTAAGGTAAAAAAATTTTAAAAATTAAAAAACATCATCCAGGCTTCATTTCAAGATAAAACGGGTTAGGATAGGCCAAAAAATAGAGAAGAAAAAAAATCTCATTCCTATCCGTTCGAACCCAACCCGAGTTAAAAAATTCAAAAATAAATGCAAAAAAATTTTAAAAATTAAAAAACATTATCCAGGCTTCATTTCAAGATGAAACGGGTCAGGACAGACCGAAAAATAGAGAACAAAAAAAATTTCATTCCTATCCGTTTGAACCCGTCTCGAGTTACAAAATTAAGAAATGAAGGTAAAACAATTTTAAGAATTAAAAAACATCATCCAGGCTTCATTTCAAGACAAAACGGGGCAGGACAAGCCAAAAAATAGAGAAGAAAAAAAATTTCATTCCTATCCGTTCGAACCCGACCCGAGTTACAAAATTCAAAAATAAATGCAAAAAAATTTTAAAAATTAAAAAACATCATCTAGGCTTGATTTCAAGAGGAGACGGATCAGGACAGTAAAAAAAAAAGAGAACAAAAAAAATTTAATTCCTATCCGGTCGAACCCGACCCGAGTTAAAAAATTCAAAAATAAATGCAAAAAATTTTTTAAAATTAAAAAACATCATCCAGGCTTCATTTCAAGATAAAACGGGTTAGGATAGGCCGAAAAATAGAGAAGAAAAAAAATTTCATTCCTATCCGTTCGAACCCGGCCCGAGTTAAAAAATTCAAAAATAAATGCAAAAAAATTTTAAAAATTAAAAAATATCATCCAGGCTTCATTTCAAAATGAAACGGATAAGAATAGGCCGAAAAATAGAGAAGAAAAAAAAATATCTTTCCTTTCTGTTCGAACCCGACCCGAGTTAAAAAATTCAAAAATAAATGCAAAAAAATTTTAAAAATTAAAAAACCTCATCCAGGCTTCATTACAAGATGAAACGGGTAAGAATAGGCCGAAAAATAGAGAAGAAAAAAATTTCATTCCTATCCGTTCGAACCGACCCGAGTTTAAAAAATTCAAATAAAATGTAAAAAAATTTTAAAAATTAAAAAACATTATCCAGGCTTCAATTTCAATAGGAAATGGGTCAGGATAGGCCGAGAAAATAGAGAAGAAAAAAAAAATTTCATTCCTACTCTGTTCGAACCCGACCCGAGTTAAAATAATTCAAAATAAATGGCAAAAAAATTTTAAAAAATTAAAAAACATCATCCAGGCTTCATTTCAAAACAGAAAGGGGTCAGGACAGGCCAAAAATAGAGACAAAAATAATTTCATTCCTTCCGTTCGAACCCGACCCGAGTTACAAAAAATTCAAAATAAATCAAAAAAGATTTTAAATTAAAAAAACATCACGGCTTCAATTTCAAGATGAAACGGGTCAAGACAGACCGAAAAATAGAGAACAAAAAAAATTTCATTCCAATCCGTTTTGATCCGTCTCGATTAACGAAAATTCAAAAATTAAGGTAAAAAAATTTTTTAAAAATTAAAAAACCTCATCCAGGCTTCATTTCAAGATGAAACGGGTAAGAATAGGCCGAAAAATAGAGAAGAAAAAAAATCTCATTCTTATCCGTTCGAACCCGACCCGAGTTAAAAAATTCAAAAATAAATGCAAAAAAATTTTAAAAATTAAAATACATAATCCAGGCTTCATTTCAATATGAAATGGGTCAAGATAGGTCGAAAAATAGAGAACAAAAAAAATTTCATTCCAATCCGTTTGAACCCGTCTCGAGTTACAAAATTCAAAAATTAAGGTAAAAAAATTTTAAAAATTAAAAAACATCATCCAGGCTTCATTTCAAGATAAAACGGGTTAGGATAGGCCGAAAAATAGAGAACAAAAAAATTTTCGTTCCTATCCGTTCGAACCCGACACGAGTTA
>NW_022155640.1:0-4121 GCF_001633185.2 Quercus lobata
TATTTTTAGCCAAAACGGGATGATATAGGTGAAAAAAGTGAAATCAAAATTTTAGTCCCGATTTCCGTTCATACTCGACCCGGGAATGAAAATTCCGAAAAAAGATAGTAAAAAAATTCAAAAAATTATAAAACCACTTCGCAGCATTATTTTTAGCCAAAACGGGATGATATAGGTGAAAAAACTGAAATCAAAATTTTAGTCCCGATCTCCGTTCATACTAGACCCGGGTAAAAAAATTCCGAAAAAAATAGTAGAAAAATTCAAAAAATTATAAAACCTCTTCCCGGCCTTATTTTTCGCCAAAACGGGATGATATAGGTCAAAAAAGTGAAAACCAAATTTTAGTCCCGATTTCCGTTCATACTCAACCCGGAAAAGAAAATTCCGAAAAAAATAGTAAAAAAATTCAAAAAATTATAAAACCTCTTCCCAGCATTATTTTTAGCCAAAACGGGATGATATAGGTGAAAAAAGTGAAATCAAAATTTAAGTCCCGATTTCCGTTCATACTTGACCCGGGCAAGAAAATTCCGAAAAAAATAGTAAAAAATTCAAAAAATTGTAAAACCTGTTCCCGGCATTATTTTTAGCCAAAACGGGATGATATAGGTCAAAAAAGTGAAAACAAAATTTCAGTCCCCATTTCCGTTCATACTCGACCCGGGAATGAAAATTCCGAAAAAAATAGTAAAAAAATTCTAAAAATTATAAAACCACTTCGCAACATTATTTTTAGCCAAAACGGGATGATATAGGTGAAAAAGGTGAAACAAAATTTTTAGTCCCGATTTCCGTTCATGACCACCCGGGAAAACGAAACCTCCGAAAAAGATTAAAAAATCAAAAAAATTATAAACTCTTCACGGCATTAATTTTAAGCCAAAAACGGGAATTAAAGGTCAAAAAAGGAAACAAAATTTAATAGTCCCATTTCCGTTTATAAAACTCACCACCCGGGAATGAATCCGAAAAAAAAATAGTAAAATAACAACAATGATAAAAACCTCTTCGCAGCATATTTTAGCCAAAACGGATGATATAGGTAAAAAAAAAGTGAAATCAAAAATTTTAGTACCCCCGATTCCAGACATACTAGACCCGGCCAAAGAAAAATTTTTCCGAAAAAAAATAAGTGAACAATCAAACATTTATAAAACCTTTCGACAAGCAATTTAATTTAGCCAAAACGGGAAGGGATGATTAAGTGAAAAAGGTGGAAAGTCCAAAATTTTTAGTCCCCGATTTCCGTCATACTCGACCCGGAAGAAACTCTCCGAAAAAATATTAAAAACACAACCATAATTTAGCCAAAAACGGGATGAATAGGTGAAAAAAGTTGAAAACGAAATTTAGTCCCGATTTCCGTTCCATCGACCCGGGAATAAAATCCCAGAAAAAAAAATAGTAAAATTCAAACAATTTATAAAACCCTTTCGCAGCATTTATTAAAATTTAGCCAAAACGGGATGAATATAGGTGAAAAAATGGAAATCAAAATTTTAGTCCCGATTTCTGTTCATACTTGACCCGGGCAAGAAAATTCCGAAAAAAATTGTAAAAAAATTCAAAAAATTATAAAACCTGTTCCCGACATTATTTTTAGCCAAAACGGGATGATATAGGTCAAAAAAGTGAAAACAAAATTTTAGTCCCAATTTCCGTTCATACTCGACCAGGGAATGAAAATTCCGAAAAAAATAGTAAAAAAATTCTAAAAATTATAAAACCACTTCGCAGCATTATTTTTAGCCAAAACGGGATGATATAGGCGAAAAAGGTGAAATCAAAATTTTAGTCCCGATTTCCGTTCATACTCGACCCGGGAAAGAAAACTCCGAAAAAATATTTAAAAAATTCAAAAAATTATAAAACCTCTTCCCGGCATTATTTTTAGCCAAAACGGGATGATATAGGTGAAAAAAGTGAAATCAAAATTTTCGTCCCGATTTCCGTTCATACTCGACCCGGGAATGAAAATTCCGAAAAAAGATAGTAAAAAAATTCAAAAAATTATAAAACCACTTCGCAGCATTATTTTTAGCCAAAACGGGATGATATAGGTGAAAAAACTGAAATCAAAATTTTAGTCCCGATCTCCGTTCATACTAGACCCGGGTAAGAAAATTCCGAAAAAAATAGTAGAAAAATTCAAAAAATTATAAAACCTCTTCCCGGCCTTATTTTTCGCCAAAACGGGATGATATAGGTTAAAAAAGTGAAAACCAAATTTTAGACCCGATTTCCGTTCATACTCGACCCGGAAAAGAAAATTCCGAAAAAAATATTAAAAAAATTCAAAAAATTATAAAACCTCTTCCAAGCATTATTTTCAGCCAAAACGGGATGATATAGGTGAAAAAAGTGAAATCAAAATTTTAGTCCCGATTTCTGTTCATACTTGACCCGGGCAAGAAAATTCCGAAAAAAATTGTAAAAAAATTCAAAAAATTATAAAACCTGTTCCCGACATTATTTTTAGCCAAAACGGGATGATATAGGTCAAAAAAGTGAAAACAAAATTTTAGTCCCAATTTCCGTTCATACTCGACCAGGGAATGAAAATTCCGAAAAATAGTAAAAAAAAATCAACATTAAAAACCTCTCTTCGCAGCATATTTAGCCAAAACGAGGAATGAATAGGTGAAAAAAGTGAAATCAAAATTTTAAAGTCCCGATCCCGTTCATACTAGACCCGGGCAAGAAAATTCCGAAAAAATAGTAAAAAATCCAAACAATTATAAACCTCTCGCACCGCAGCATATTTTTTAGAAAACCCAACGGGATGAATAATAGGTGAAAAACAGTGAAATCAAAAATTTTAGTCCCGATTAACCGTTCATAACTAGAACCGGCAAGAAATTCCGAAAAAAGTAAAAATTCAAAAAATATAAAACCGTCTTCCAAGCATTATTTTAGCCAAAACGGGATGCAAAAGGTGAAAAAAAAGATGAAAACAAAAATTTAAGTCTCCGTTAAACACGTCAATACTCCCGAACCGGGAATGAAATGCCGAAATAGTAAAAAAATTCAAACAATTATAAAACATCTTCGCAGCATTAGTTTTAGCCAAAACGGGATGATATAGGTGAAAAAAGTGAAATCAAAATTTTAGTCCCGATTTCCGTTCATACTCGACCCGGGAATGAAAATTCCGAAAAAAGATAGTAAAAAAATTCAAAAAATTATAAAACCACTTCGCAGCATTATTTTTAGCCAAAACGGGATGATATAGGTGAAAAAACTGAAATCAAAATTTTAGTCCCGATCTCCGTTCACACTAGACCCGGGTAAGAAAATTCCGAAAAAAATCGTAGAAAAATTCAAAAAATTATAAAACCTCTTCCCGGCCTTATTTTTCGCCAAAACGGGATGATATAGGTCAAAAAAGTGAAAACCAAATTTTAGTCCCGAAGTCCGTTCATACTCGACCCGGAAAAGAAAATTCCGAAAAAAATAGTAAAAAAATTCAAAAAATTATAAAACCCTCTTCCGGCATTATTTTAGCCAAAACAGGATCATATAGACTAAAAGGTTTCATATATATGTATGTGATATAATAATAATTTATATCTGTTCCCGGGCGACTACGTTTCATTCTCCACTCGGCCAGCATATGAAAATTCCCGAAAAAAAAGTAAAAAAATTCAGAAAAATATAAAACTCTTCCCGGCATTATTTTTCGCTACAAAACGGGATATCACTCAGTTTTGGGCAAATGGTCGAAAGTAAAAAAGTGAAAACCATAAATTTAGACCCGATGCTTCCGTTCATACTCGAGCCCGGAATTCCGAAAAAAATTTTAAAAAAATTCAAAAATTATAACCTTCCCCGGCATTATTTTAGCCCAGAGAACGGGAATGATATAGGTGAAAAAAGTGAAATCAAAATTTTAGTCCCGATTTCCGTTCATACTCGACCCGAGAAAGAAAATTCCGAAAAAAATATTTCAAAAATTCAAAAAATTATAAAACCTCTTCCCGGCATTATTTTAAGCCAAAACGGGATGATATAGATGAAAAAAGTGAAAACAAAATTTTTGTCCCGATTTCCGTTCATACTCGACCCGGAAAAGAAAATTCCGAAAAAAATAGTAAAAAAATTCAAAAAATTATAAAAAC
>NW_022155641.1:0-4121 GCF_001633185.2 Quercus lobata
TCATATTCGACCCGGGCAAGAAAATTACGAAAAAATTCGCAAAAAAATTCAAAAAATTAAAAAACCTCTCTGGCATTATTTATTTCCAAAACTGGATGAGATAGGCCGAGAAAACGAGAAAAAAAATTTTGGTCCCAAATTCCGTTCATACTCGACCCGGGCAAGAAAATTCCGCAAAAAATAGCAAAAAAATTCAAAAACCTATTTCCAGCATTACTTTTAGCCAAACGGTTTGAGATAGGCCGAGAAAGCAAGAAAAAAATTTTAGTCCTGAATTCCGTTCATACTCGACCCGGGTAAGAAAATTCAGAAAGAAATTGCAAAAAAATTCAAAAACCTCCTTCCAGCATTATTTTTAGCCAAAACGGGATGAGATAGGCCGAGAAAGCGAGGAAAAAATTTTAGTCTCGAATTCCGTCCATACTCGAGCCGGTCAAGAAAATTCCGAAAGAAATTGCAAAAAAATTCACAAAATTAAAAAACCTCTTTCCAGCATTATTTATACCCAAAACGGGATGAGATTGGCCGAGAAAGGGAGGAAAATATTTTAGTCCCGAATTCCGTCCATACTCGGCCCGAGCAAGAAAATTCCGAAAAAAATAGAAAAAAATTAAAACAACCTTTTTCCAGCATTATTTGGAGCCACAACGGGATGAGATAGGCTGAGAAAGCGAGGAAAATATTTTAGTCCCGAATTCCGTCCATACTCGACCCGGGCAAGAAAATTACAAGAAAATTCGCAAAAAAATTCAAAAAATTAAGAAACCTCACTCCGCCATTATTTTTAGCCAAAATGGGAGGAGATAGGCCGAGAAAGTGAGAAAAAAATTTTAGTACCGAATCCCGTTAATACTCGACCAGGGCAAGAACATTCCGAAAAAATTCACGAACAAATTCAAAAAATAAAAAAACATTTCTCCGGCATTATTGTTAGCCAAAACGGGGGATGAGATAGGCCGAGAAAGCGAGAAAAAAATTTTAGTCCCGAATTCCGTTCATACTCGACCCGGGCAAGAAAATTCCGAAAAAAATAGCAAAACAATTCAAAAACCTATTTCCAGCATTACGGGATGAGATCGGCCGAGAAAGAGAGAAAAAAATTTTAGTCCCGAATTCCGTTCATACTCGGCCCGGCTAAGAAAATTCCGAAAAAAATTGCAAAAAAATTCAAAAAATTAAAAAACCTCTTTCCAGCATTATTTTTAGCCAAAACGGGATGGAATAGGCCATGAAAGAAAGAAAAAAAAAATTTAGTCCCGAATTCCGTTCATACTCGACACGGGCATGAAAATTTTGAAAAAAATAGCAACAAAATTAAAAAATTAAAAAACATAGTTCTGGCGTTATTTGCCACTAAGAAGGGTTGAGAGAGGGTCAAAGAACGCAGTGAAAAAAATTTCCCGACCCCGAATTCCGTCCCTACTACGAATCTGAAAAATCCGCAAAAAAATTGAAAAATAATTCAAAAATAAAAAATCACTTTCCGGCGTTATTTTAGCCAAACGGGATGAGATAGGCCAAGAGAAAAAAAAAAATTGGGTCCTGAATTCCGTTCATACCGGTCCAGCAAGAAATTCCGAAAGAAATTGCATAAAGATTCAAAAAATTAAAACTCTCCTTTCCAGCAATTATTTTAGCCAAAACGGGAATGAGATAGGCCGAGAAAGCGAGGAAAAAATTTTTAAGTCCCGAATCCGTCCATACTCGACTCGGTTAAGAAAATTTCCGAAAGAAATTGGGCAAAAAAATTCAAAAAATTAAAAAAACCTTTTCCCGCATTATTATGGCCAAAACGTGGATGGGATTGGCCGAGAAAGCGAGGAAATATTTTAGTCCCGATTCCGTCCATACTCGACCCAGGCAAGAAAATTCCGAAAGACATTGCAAAAAAATTCAAGAAATTAAAAAATCTCTTTCCAGCATTATTTTTAGCCAAAACGGGATGAGATAGGCCAAGAAAGCGAGGAAAAAATTTTAGTCCCGAATTCCGTCCATACTCGACCCGGTCAAGAAAATTCCGAAAGAAATTGCAAAAAAATTCAAAAAATTAAAAAACCTCTTTCCCGCATTATTTATGGCCAAAACTCCTGGGATTGGCCGAGAAAGCGAGGAAAATATTTTAGTCCCGAATTCCGTCCATACTCGACCCGCGCAAGAAAATTCCGAAAGAAATTGCAAAAAAATTCAAAAAATTAAAGAACCACTTTCCGGTATTATTTTTAGCCACCAAAACGGATGAGATAGGCCGAGAAAGAGAGAAAAAAATTTTAGTCCCGAATTCCGTACATATTCGACCCAGGCAAGAAAATTACGAAAAAAATCGCAAAAAAATTCAAAAAATTAGAACATCTCTCTCCGGCATTATTTTTTGCCAAAACGGGACGAGATTGGCCGCGAAAGCGAGAAAAAAATTTTAGTCCCAAATTCCGTTCATAGTCGACCCGGGCAAGAAAATTCCGAAAAAAATAGCAAAAAAATTCAAAAACCTATTTCCAGCATTACTTTTAGACAAAACGGGATGAGATAGGCTGAGAAAGCGAGGAAAAAATTTTAGTCCCGAATTCCGTCCATACTCGACCAGGGCAAAAAAATTCCGAATGAAATTGCAAAAAAATTCAAAAAATTAAAAAACCACTTTCCGGTATTATTTTTAGCCAAAACGGGATGAGATAGGCCGAGAAAGAGAGAAAAGAATTTTAGTCCCGAATTCCGTTCATATTCGACCCTGGCAAGAAAATTACGAAAAAATTCGCAAAAAAATTCAAAAAATTAAAAAACCTCTCTCTGGCATTATTTATTTCCAAAACTGGATGAGATAGGCCGAGAAAACGAGAAAAAAATTTTGCTCCCAAATTCCGTTCATACTCGACCCGGGCAAGAAAATTCCGCAAAAAATAGATTCAAAAACCTATTTCCAGCATTACTTTTAGCCAAAACGGGTTGAGATAGGCCGAGAAAGCGAGAAAAAAATTTTAGTCCTGAATTCCGTTCATACTCGACCCGGGTAAGAAAATTCAGAAAGAAATTGTAAAAAAATTCAAAAACCTCTTTCCAGCATTATTTTTAGCCAAAACGGGATGATATAGGCCGAGAAAGCGAGGAAAATATTTTAGTCTCGAATTCCGTCCAATACACTGTCTGAAGTCCAGTCTAAGAAAATTTCCGATTAAGAAATGATAAAATTCACTGAAATTATAATAATTTATTACCGTCATTATATATCCAATTATTATGGTGAAAGCGAGATTGGCCGAGAAAGGGAGGAAAATAATTTTAGCCCCGAATTTCCGACCCGTCAATATACTCGACCCGAAGAGAATTGACCCGAAAAAATTACTAGGAAAAAAAATTAAAAAAACCTTTTTACCAGCACTTATATTAGGAGCCAAAACGGGAATGAGACTAGGCTGAGAAACGCGAGGAAAATATTTTAGTCCCAGGAATTTCTGTCCATCACTCGCCCAGGCAAGAAAATTCCGAAAAAAATAGAAAAAAATTAAAAAAATCCTGTTTATCAAAGCATTATTCGAGCCAAAACGTGGATGAGATGAGGCTGAGAAAGCGAGGAATATTTTTTAGTCCTGAATATCCCGTCCAATACTCGACCGGGCAAGAAAATTCCAAAAGAAATTGCAAAAAATTCAAAAATTAAAAATCACCTTTCCGGCATATTGTATAGCCAAACGGGAGTGAGAATAGGGCCGAGAAAAGAGAGAAAAAAAATTTGGTCCCTCAATTTCGTTCATACTCGGTCCAGAGCAAGGAGATTCGCGAAAGAAGTTGACAAAAATTGAAAATTAAAAATATTCTAGCTTATTTTTTAGCCAAAACGGGATGAATATGGCCCGAGAAAGCGAGGAAAAAATTTTAGTCTCGAATTCCGTCCATACTCGAGCCGGTTAAGAAAATTCCGAAAGAAATTGCAAAAAAATTCGCAAAATTAAATAACCTCATTCCAGCATTATTTATACCCAAAACGGGATGAGATTGGCCGAGAAAGCGAGGAAAATATTTTAGTCCCGAATTCCGTCCATACCCGACCCGGGCAAGAAAATTCCGAAAAAAATAGAAAAAAATTAAAAAACATTTTTCCAGCATTATTTGGAGCCAAAACGGGATGA
>NW_022155642.1:0-4096 GCF_001633185.2 Quercus lobata
CGGGTCGGGTTCAAACGGATAGGAATGAAAATTTTTTTCTTCTCTATTTTTTGGCTTGTCCTGACCCGTTCGTCATGAAATGAAGCCTGGATGATGTTTTTTAATTTTTAAAATTTTTCTGCCTAAATATTTGAATTTTGTAACTCGGGACGGGTTCAAACGGATAGGAATGAAATTTTTTTTGTTCTCTATTCTTCGGCCTGCCCTGACCCGTTTCGTCTTGAAATGAAGCCTGGATGATGTTTTTTAATTTTTAAAATTTTTTTTCCTTCATTTTTGAATTTTGTAACTCGAGACGGGTTCAAACGGATAGGAATGAAATTTTTTTTGTTTCTCTATTTTTCGCTGCCCTGACCCGTTTCGGTCTTGAAATGAACCCCTGGATGATGTTTTTTAACCTTTTTAAATTTTTATCCTTCATTTTTGAATTTTCTGTACCGAGATGGGTTAAAGGATAGGAATGAAAATTTTTTTTGTTCTTTAATTTTTTCCGGCCTGTCTTGAAACCTTTCTCTTGAAACTGAAGCCGGATGATATTTTTTAATTTTAAAATTTTTTGGCATTTTATTTTTGAATTTTGTAACTCGGGGTCGGGTTTCGAACGGATAGAATGAAATGTTTTTCTTTCTATTTTTGGCTTGCCTGACCCGTTTCGTCATGAAATGAAGCCTGGATGATGTTTTTTACTTTTTAAAATTTTGTTACCTTCATTTGAATTTGTAACTCAGAGACGGGTTCAACACGCGATAGAACTGAAATTTTTTTTGTTCTCTATTTTCGCCTGTCCTGGCCCATTTCATCCTTGAAATGAAAGCCTGGATGATGTTTTTTTATTTTATAAATTTTTTTGCCATTTATTTTTGAATTTTTGTAACCGGTCGGGAGACGAAGGATAGGAAATGAAAATTTTTTCTTTCTCTATTTTTTCGTTGTCCGACCGTTTTCGTCATGAAATAAAGCCTGGATGATGTTTTTTAATTTTTAAAATTTTGTTACCTTCATTTTTGAATTTTGTAACTCGGGACGGGTTCAAACGGATAGGAATGAAATTTTTTTTGTTCTCCATTTTTCGGCCTGTCCTGGCCCATTTCATCTTGAAATGAAGCCTGGATGATGTTTTTTAATTTTTAAAATTTTTTTGCATTTATTTTTGAATTTTGTAACTCGGGTCGGTTTCGAACGGATAGGAATGAAAATTTTTTTCTTCTCTATTTTCCGCTTGTCCTGACCCGTTTCGTCATGAAATGAAGCCTGGATGATGTTTTTTAATTTTTAAGATTTTTCAGCCTAAATTTTTGAATTTTGTAACTCGGGACGGGTTCAATCGGATAGGAATGAAATTTTTTTTGTTCTCTATTTTTCGACCTGCCCTGACCCGTTTCGTCTTGAAATGAAGCCTGGATGATGTTTTTTAATTTTTAAAATTTTTTTGCATTTATTTTTGAATTTTTTAACTCGGGCCGGGTTCGAACGGATAGGAATGAAATTTTTTTTCTTCTCTATTCTTCAGCCTATACTAACCCGTTTTATCTTGAAATGAAGACTGGATGATGTTTCTTAATTTTTGAAATTTTTTTACATTTATTTTTGAATTTTTTAACTCGGGTCGGGTTCGAACGGATAGGAATAAAATTTTTTTTCTTCTCTATTTTTCGGCCTATTCTTACCCGTTTCATCTTGAAATGAAGCCTGGATGAGGTTTTTTAATTTTTAAAATTTTTTTGCATTTATTTTTGAATTTTGTAACTCGGGTCGGGTTCGAACGGATAGGAATGAAAATTTTTTTTCTTCTCTATTTTTCTGCTTGTCCTGACCCGTTTCGCATGAAATGAAGACTGATGATGTTTTTTAATTTTTAAAATTTTCTGCCTAAATTTTTGAATTTTGTAACTCGGGACAGGTTCAAACGGATAGGAATGAAATTTTTTTTGTTCTCTATTTTTCGGCCTGCCCTGACCCGGTTCGTCTTGAAATGAAGCCTGGATGATGTTTTTTAATTTTTAAAATTTTTTTACCTTCATTTTTGAATTTTGTAACTCGAGATGGGTTCAAACGGATAGGAATGAAATTTTTTTTGTTCTCTATTTTTCGGCCTGTCCTGACCCGTTTCATCTTGAAATGAAGCCTGGATGATATTTTTTAATTTTTAAAATTTTTTTGCATTTATTTTTGAATTTTGTAACTCGGGTCGGGTTCGAACGATAGGAATGAAATTTTATTTGTTCTCTATTTTTCGGCCTGCCCTGACCCGTTTCGTCTTGAAATGAAGCCTGGATGATGTTTTTTAATTTTTAAAATTTTTTTACCTTCATTTTTGAATTTTGTAACTCGAGATGGGTTCAAACGGATAGGAATGAATTTTTTTTTTCTCTATTTTTCGGTCTGTCCTGACCCGTTTCATCTTGAAATGAAGCCTGGATGATATTTTTTAATTTTTAAAATTTTTTTGCATTTATTTTTGAATTTTGTAACTCAGGTCGGGTTCGAACGGATAGGAATGAAAATTTTTTTCTTCTCTATTTTTTGGCTTGTCCTGACCCGTTTCGTCGTGAAATGAAGCCTGGATGATGTTTTTTAATTTTTAAAATTTTTTTTCCTTCATTTTTGAATTTTGTAACTCGAGACGGGTTCAAACGGATAGGAATGAAATTTTTTTTGTTCTCTATTTTTCGGCCTGTCCTGGCCCGTTTCATCTTGAAATAAAGCCTGGATGATGTTTTTTAATTTTTAAAATTTTTTGGCATTTATTTTTTGAATTTTTTAACTCGGGCCGGGTTCGAACGGATAGGAATGAAATTTTTTTTGTTCTCTATTTTTCGGCCTGCCCTGACCCTTTTCGTCTTGAAATGAAGCCTGGATGATGTTTTTTAATTTTTAAAATTTTTTTGCATTTATTTTTGAATTTTGTAACTCGGGTCAGGTTCGAACGGATAGGAATGAAAGTTTTTTTCATCTCTATTTTTTGGCTTGTCCTGACCCGTTTCGTCATGAAATCAAGCCTGGATGATGTTTTTTAATTTTTAAAATTTGTTTACCTTCATTTTTGAATTTTGTAACTCGAGACGGGTTCAAACGGATAGCAATGAAATTTTTTTTGTTCTCTATTTTTCGGCTTGCCCTGACCCGTTTCGTCTTGAAATGAAGCCTGGATGATGTTTTTTAATTTTTAAAATTTTTTTACCTTCATTTTTGAATTTTGTAACTCGAGATGGGTTCAAACGGATAGGAATGAATTTTTTTTTTCTCTATTTTTCGGTCTGTCCTGACCCGTTTCGTCATGAAATCAAGCCTGGATGATGTTTTTTAATTTTTAAAATTTGTTTACCTTCATTTTTGAATTTTGTAACTCGAGACGGGTTCAAACGGATAGCAATGAAATTTTTTTTGTTCTCTATTTTTCGGCTTGCCCTGACCCGTTTCGTCTTGAAATGAAGCCTGGATGATGTTTTTTAATTTTTAAAATTTTTTTACCTTCATTTTTGAATTTTGTAACTCGAGATGGGTTCAAACGGATAGGAATGAATTTTTTTTTTCTCTATTTTTCGGTCTGTCCTGGCCCATTTCATCTTGATATGAAGCCTGGATGATGTTTTTTAATTTTTAAAATTTTTTTGCATTTATTTTTGAATTTTGTAACTCGGGTCGGGTTCGAACGGATATGAATGAAAATTTTTTTTCTTCTCTATTTTTTGGCTTGTCCTGACCCGTTTCGTCATGAAATGAAGACTGGATTATGTTTTTTAATTTTTAAAATTTTTCAGCCTAAATTTTTGAATTTTGTAACTCGGGCCGGGTTCAAACGGATAGGAAGAAATTTTTTTTGTTCTCTATTTTTCGGCCTGTCCTGGCCCGTTTCATCTTGAAATGAAGCCTGGATGATATTTTTTAATTTTTATAATTTTTTTGCATTTATTTTTGAATTTTGTAACTCGGGTCGGGTTCGAACGGATAGGAATGAAAATTTTTTTCTTCTATATTTTTTGGCTTGTCCTGACCCGTTTCGTCATGAAATGAAGCCTGGATGATGTTTTTTAATTTTTAAAATTTTTCAGCCTAAATTTTTGAATTTTTTAACTCGGGACGGGTTCAAACGGAT
>NW_022155643.1:0-4093 GCF_001633185.2 Quercus lobata
TGTCAAATGACTGTGTCCGACACGGGTATAACCACCCCAAATAAAGTGTCTATGTAATTTTGTTTCATAAAATTATTATTACATTTAGACCCATCTAAAACAAAATAAAAATCTGCCCAACAACTACCCTTTTTCCCTCACAATAACCAAAATTACCCATAGAAAAGCAAAACCAATTAAACCACACACACCAATGTAAGTAAGTTTACTCTTAACTTTTTTCCGCGCATACGCCTCGACTTCTCAGAGACTACAGCCATTACTCTATTAATGGTACTCTTGCAACCTCCTTTTCCTCCAACATTCACCTCCCATTCTGCCCACGCCTTCCCCTCGCGCTCTTCTTTCCCTACTCTTCTTTTCTATTTGCTATCTTATTCCTTGTCGTTCTTCCGTCTTTGTCTTTTTGGTATCCTTTAGGTCGTTTCGGCGGTGTCCACAACTCATCTTACCTCCCTCACACATTTGACAGTTCCATACTTAACAATTGTGCGGTTCGCAACATCCAACGATGTGAATGTCTTGTTGTCACATTTGGTAATTTCCTTTCCTCCATACCATTGTTTTTCTATTCGAGCGTGATACTACTCATTTGAATGGTTCCATTAGTCAACATTCGATCCATCTGCTACTATCTCCACATCAATATTATTGTCTCCACAGTATTTTTTTCAAATTTAGTGGTTCCCTTATTTTTTTTTTTTTTTCACATTTAACAGTTCTGTCCTCACATTGTGCAGTACTAACATCACATGTGACTTTACTTTTGTCACATTCAGTGGTTCCTTTAGTTTTTTTTTCACATTTTATGGTTCCATTATCACATTAGGTAGTACCAACATCACATTTGATTATACTTTGCCACATTTAGTGGTATCTTATTTTTTTGTCACATTTAATAGTTCCATTATTACATTAGGCAGTACCAACATCACA
The DNA here is from genome assembly GCF_001633185.2 of Quercus lobata. Taxonomy (NCBI): domain Eukaryota; kingdom Viridiplantae; phylum Streptophyta; class Magnoliopsida; order Fagales; family Fagaceae; genus Quercus; species Quercus lobata. The sequence goes on from NW_022155643.1 coordinate 937, forward strand.
TATAATTGTAGCTTTGTCCATTCGTAAGTTCCTTTATTTTTTTTCTCACATTTGGATGTTCCATTTGTTACATTAAGTAGTACAATCAATATGACCTATCTTTAACCACATTTGGTTGTTAACTCTTATTTTTTTTTCTCAATATTTGACAATTTCATCATCACATTAGGTAGTACCAAAACATTGACCATACCTTTTGTCAACATACAATGTTTCCCTTATTTTTTCACTCACATTTGATAGTTCTATCTGATAATTCTTAGAAAGTCCAGTAGGCTGGATGGCAAGGATTTTGATGATTTGTGAGGCCCTGAAAAAAGAAGAAACCGAAAGTATCAAAGGAGATCGGGGTTACCAGCCATAAACCCTCCATGATAAAGTTAGTCTTTTAATTCCTGAATAGAGAATTCCAACTTATGGGGATTGGTTGGAAAAACTTCCTTTGTTTGTCGGAGATTCCTGTTTTTATAGGTTCAGAAACGGTTATTTATTGAATAACTTCCCCTACCTTTACGGAGTCCGGAAAGTTTAGGTAACCTCCATAACTGCCATGGAGGTTATATTTTTATGCTTCCTTTTTTCCTATAACCGTCGTTGAGCTCGTCATAGCAATGATTGGACGAAAGGATCGTCCAAAGCTGTAGAGTAGACGTACGAAACTTCATCCAAAAACCTCTTTATGGACGATGCATGGTCAGGACGAGTACTCATTTTCTGTTATTCCTTCTCAGGACAACCACTATGGACGAGTACGGAGTTGGCTCATTTTTTTAGACATCACCAGTTGCCCCCTTGTCCATGGGTCGTCTCTAAGATATGTTTAATGTTGTTCTCACAATGTGTATTTAATGCCAGCAATTAGGTATGCCATGTGTCACAATTTCATTGGTAACCAATCGCGTCGAGTTATTTTTTTCAAGGAGCATGCCACATGTCAATTTTTGATTGGCTGCGTCGTTTCAGATACCTAAGCTTACGGCCTATAAATAGTAGAATTCCTCCGGTACCCTTCACATTTCTGAAATTTCCTTCCTTGAGCTTCCTCGTCTAGAAGTGTCCTTTCGTCCTTAGTTCCCTCGTCTAGATTCAGGTACTTTTTTTCATTCTCGTCCTCAGATTTAAGTTTTCTTAAAAATTTCTGAGACCGTTCTTTCCTCATCTAGTAATAGCATGGATAAGGCCATAGACAAATATCATGATCCTAGTAGTTTTAGTGGCTCTAATGATAGTAGTAATAGTAATAGTAGTAGTGGAGGAAACACCACGGACGAGTACACGTCCGGCATTCCTGGGGTTCCTTTAGAGGTTCTCCAGGAAGGACTTAGGACGAGGATCGAACCCGGATCCAAGGCTGGTACGAGTGCTCCCTCGTCCACAGTTCAGGACGAGGTTGAGGTAGTGTATAACTGTGCTATAGGAGTAGCTTCCAAGATGGAAGATAGGAGATTGGATTTACTTAAGACATGGTATCAAATCCCAGACGACCTTAAACCTAGGTTAGCGGTTCGTGGGGAGTGGTGCTATCAGCCACATTTTGGGATAGGTATCTATGAAGCCTATCTTTTAGGTGGACTTAGGTTACCTTTAATTGCTTTCGCTAGAGAACTACTTACTAAGTTAGGTTTAGGTGTCTATCAATTCAATCCCAATGCATGGAGGTTAATCGTCTCCATGCAAGTTTTGTGGAGGGAGATGTTTGAGGGGGACCGTCCTCTTACCATGGATGAGTTCCTCTACTATTATAAGCCCTCTAAAATTAATCAATCCCTTGGCTTCTATCAATTTACAGCCAGAGGGAGAGATTATAGATTAATTAAGTCCTTAGTTACCTCAAATAGGAACTGGAAGACAAAGTTCTTCTTCGTCTCAGGTTTCTGGGTTGGACACCCCATTGAGGTTGACCAAGACCCATTTCCTCCCTACACAGGAGAGTTAGGGAACCTTCGTCCTGAAGGTATGCTTATAGCTGTAACTTCGTTATTTGTTGTATTTATTCTTGTAGGTAGTTATCTAATAATTTTCCTTTTCTCCCTTTTTTTTATAGGTGCTAAACGACCTCATTTAAGCAGGTTTTACATTGAACGAATTTAGAAGGCTCGTCTATACACTAACAGGGCTTTTCATTCTCTAGTAAGTCTCCAACGTCTTGCCATCTGGGGCTTAGGTCCTAAACCATCTGTTGAAGCCCTCGCACACGAGCTCACCGTCCGTAGACATAAGTTTTCTTGTCGTCCCTCCCTCTCTCTTCTTTTTTTTTTTTTTTTGACATCTTTCTTTTCAGGAATGGCTACAATGAAGGAGAATAAGGGTAAAGAAGTGATGGACGAGGCAGCTGGGCAGGAGGTACCATCCCAGCCTTATCCATTAGCAGGTGACAAAAGAAAAAGCTTGTCATTAGGGGTTGACTTAGGGAAGCTCCCAAGCAGGCGCAGGGAGAAAAAGGCTAAGCATAGGTCGTCCAAGCCTAAGAACGTCCAGTCCATTCCGTCCATCTCTATCCATGAGCCTGAGGATGTTCAGATCCTTGATAATCCAGAGCTCAAGGATTCTCCTATGCAGGTCCCGTCCACAACCAAGGCGCCGTCCTCATCTCAGCCTTCCCAACAGGAACCTCAAAACCTTATTGGGAATGAGGATCTAGCTTGGGAAAGGTTTGGGATGGCTGTGACAGATGCGGACATGACGGCTTGCTACAACATGTCTTTGAAGGACTTTGAGCATTCTGGCGTTCATGACCTTTTCAAGGTATGCAAGCTTTTTCTTTTCCGTTCTTTTTTTTTTATATGTCTCGTCTTGTTAGCAAGGTAGACGTGTATTTTTGTTCTAACAAAACTTTGACTCAGGCAATGTCTAAGTTCATCGCTATGTCCAGGCAAGCAACTGATTTGGACAAGACGAGGGTCTTGCTGGAGAGGAGGATCAATGAGGTGAAAGACGAGAGTAAACGGTGGGCTGAGATAACTGCTAAGGCCAAGGAAGAGGCAAAGGAGCTGCAAAACCAAATTGAAGAGTTGAAGACTGATGCCATAGAGAAGGACACTCATCTTGACCACTTTCAGAAGAGAAATGATGAGCTGAGTGCTCTTCTTAAGAAAGCCAAGGAAGACGCAGTTGCGGAGTTTAAGGTGTCCAAGTAGTTCGCGGACTTATTGGATAC
>NW_022155644.1:0-4084 GCF_001633185.2 Quercus lobata
TTTTTGCATTTATTTTTGAATTTTCTAACTCGGGTCGGGTTCGAACGGATAGGAATGAAATTTTTTTTTTCTCTATTTTTCAGCCTATCCTGACCCGTTTCGTCTTTAAATGAAGCCTGGATGATGTTTTTTAATTTTTAAAATTTTTATGCATTTATTCTTGAATTTTTTTTACTCGGGTCGGGTTCGAATGGATAGGAATGAAATTTTTTTTCTTCTCTATTTTTCAGCCTATCCTGACCCGTTTCATATTGAAATGAAGCCTGGATGATGTTTTTTAATTTTTAAAATTTTTATGCATTTATTTTGAATTTTTTTTACTCGGGTCGGGTTCGAACGGATAGGAATGAAATTTTTTCATTCTATATTTTCGGCCTAGCCGACCGTTCCAAATTAAATGAAAGCCTGGACCGATGTTTTTAATTTTTAAAAATTTTTGTGCATTTATTTAATTTTTCTAACTCGTGTCGGGTTCGAACGGATAGGAATGAAAAAAAATTTTTTTTTGGTTCTCTATTTTTTCCGCCTATCCCCTTGACCCTTTCGTCTTTTAAATGAATGCCTGATGATGTTTTTTTAATTTTTAAAAATTTTATTGCATTATTTTGAATTTTTTACTCGGTCGGGTATCGAAACGGATAGAATGAAATTTTTTTTCTTCTATTTTCAGCCTTACCTGAATCGTTTCGCTTTAAATGAACCTGATATGTTTTTAATTTTTAAAATTTTATGCATTTATTTGATTTTTTTACTCGGGTTGGGTTCGAAAACGGATAGGAACGAAATTTTTTTCTCTCTATTTTCGCCCTATCCGACCCGTTTCATATTGAATGAAGCCTGGATTATTTTTTAATTTTTAAAAATTTTTTTGCATTTTATTTTGAAATTTCTAACTCGGTCAGTTCGAAGGATAGGCATGAATTTTTTTCTCTATTTGAAGCCTGTCTGGACCATTTCGTCTTGAAATTAAGCCTGGATGATGTTTTCATTTTTAAAATTTTTTTGCATTTATTTTGAATTCCTAACTCGGTCGGCGTTCGAACGGTTAGGAATGAAATTATTTTGTTCTCTATTTTGCAGCCTGTCCTGATCCGTTTCGTCTTGAAATGAAGCCTGGATGATGTTTTTTAATTTTTAAATTTTTTTTGCATTTATTTTTCAATTTTTTAACTCGGGTCGGGTTCGAACGGATAGGAGTGAAATTTTTTTTCTTCTCTATTTTTCGGCCTATCCTAACCTGTTTCATATTGAAATTAAGCCTAGATGATGTTTTTTAATTTTTAAAATTTTTTTGCATTTATTTTTGAATTTTCTAACTCGGGTCTGGTTCGAACGGATAGGAATGAAAGTTTTTTTGTTCTCTATTTTTCAGCCTATCCTGACCCGTTTCGTCTTTAAATGAAGCCTGGATGATGTTTTTTAATTTTAAAAATTTTATTGCATTTATTTTAGAATTTTCGAACTCGGCCCGGGTTCGAACGGGTAGGAAGGAAATTATTTTTGTTCTCAATTTTTCGGTCTGTCCTGACCCGTTTCGTCTTGAAATGAAGCCTGGATGATGTTTTTTAATTTTTAAAATTTTTTTGCATTTATTTTCGAATTTCCTAACTCGGTCCTGGTTCGAATGGACAGGAAGGAAATTATTTTTGTTCTCTATTTTTCGGCCTATCCTGGCCCGTATGGTCTTGAAATGAACCCTGGATGATGTTTTTTAATTTTTAGAATTGTTTTGCATTTATTTTTTGAATTTTCTAGCTCGGGTCGGGTTCGAACGGAGAGGAAGGAAATTATTTTTGCTCTCAATTTTTCGGCCTGTCCAGACCCGTTTCGTCTTGAAATGAAGCCTGGATGATGTTTTTTAATTTTTAAAATTTTATTGCATTTATTTTAGAATTTTTGAACTCGGGCCGGTTTCGAACGGGTAGGAAGGAAATTATTTTTGTTCTCTATTCTTTCGGCCTACTTCTGGCACCGTATGGTCTAGAAATGAACCCTGGATGATGTGTTTTAATTTTTGAATTTTTTACATTTATTTTCCGAAGTTTCTAACTCGCTCCGCGTTCGAACGGGTACGAAGGAAATTATTTATTGTTCTCAATTTTTCGGTATGTTTCCTGACCCGTTCCGTTTGGAGTGAAGCCCTCTGGATATGTTTTTTAATTTTTAGAATTTTTTAACATTTATTTTCGAATTTTCTAACTCGGCCCGGGTTCGAACGGGTAGGAAGGAAATTATTTTTGGTCTCAATTTTTCGGTCTGTACTGACCCGTTTCATCTTGAAATGAAGCCTGGATGATGTTTTTTAATTTTTAAAATTTGTTTGCATTTATTTTCGAATTTCCTAACTCGGGCCTGGTTTGAATGGATAGGAAGGAAATTATTTTTGTTCTCTATTTTTTGGCCTATCCTAGCCTCTATGGTCTTGAAATGAAGCCGGGATGATGTTTTGTAATTTTTAGAATTTTTTTGCATTTATTTTTTGAATTTTCTAACTCGTGTCGAGTTCGAACGGAGAGGAAGGAAATTATTTTTGTTCTCAATTTTTCGGCCTGTCCTGACCCGTTTCGTCTTCAAATGAAGCCTGGATGATGTTTTTTAATTTTAAAAATTTTATTGCATTTATTTTAGAATTTTCGAACTTGGGCCGGTTTCGAACAGGTTGGAAGGAAATTATTTTTGTTCTCTATTTTTCGGCCTATCCTGGCCCGTATGGTCTTGAAATGAACCCTGGATGATGTTTTTTAATTTTTAGAATTTTTTTGCATTTATTTTTTGAATTTTCTAGCTCGGGTCGGGTTCGAACGGAGAGGAAGGAAATTATTTTTGTTCTCAATTTTTCGGCCTGTCCTGACCCGTTTTGTCTTGAAATGAAGCCTGGATGATGTTTTTTAATTTTAAAAATTTTATTGCATTTATTTTAGAATTTTCGAACTCGGGCCGGTTTCGAACAGGTAGGAAGGAAATTATTTTTCTTCTCTATTTTTCGGCCTATCCTGGCCCGTATGGTCTTGAAATGAACCCTGGATGAGGTGTTTTAATTTTTAGAATTTTTTTGCATTTATTTTCGAATTTTCTAACTCGGCCTGCGTTTGAACGGGTACGAAGGAAATTATTTTTGTTCTCAATTTTTCGGAATGTCCTGACCCGTTTCGTCTTGAAATGAAGCCTGGATGATGTTTTTTAATTTTTAAAATCTTTTTACATTTATTTTCGAATTTTCTAACTCAGGCCGGGTACGAACGGGTGGAAAGGAAATTATTTTTCTTATCTATTTTCGGTCCTATCCTGGCCTCGTATGGTCTTGAACATGAACCCTGGATGAGGTGTTTTAATTTTTAGAATTTTTTTGCATTTATTTGCTTGAATTTTCTAACTCGGCCGGTTCGACAACGGGTAGAAGGGAAATTATTTTTTGTTACTCAATTTTCGGTATGTACGTGACCCGTTTCGATCTGATAGTTGAAGTGGAATGATGTTATTTTAATTTTTAAAATTTTTTTACATTTATTTTCGATTTTCTAACTCGGGCCGGGTAGCGAACGGGTAGAAGGAAATTAGTTTTTGATTTCTCAAATTTTCGGTCTGTTCTGACCCGTTTCATCTGCAAGAATGAAGCCTGGATGATGTTTTTGATTTTTAAAATTTTTTTTTTGCAATTTATTTTCCGAATTTTCTAACTCGGTCCTCGGTTCGAATGACAGGAAGGAATTATTTTTTGTTCTCTATTTTTGGCCTATCCTGGCCCGTATGGTCTGTGAAATGAACCTGGATTTGTTATTTTGAATTTTTAGAATGTTTCTGCATTTATTTTTTTGAATTTTTCTAGGCTCGGTGTCGGCTTCGAACGGATACGAAGGAAATTTTTTTCGTTCTCTATTATTCGGCCTGTCCTGACTCGTTTTTTCCTGAAATGAAGCATGGACGATGTTTTTTAATTTTCAGAACTTTTCTGCATTTATTTTTTAATTTTCTAACTCGGGTCGGGTTCGAACGGATAGGAAGGAAATTATTTTTGTTCTCTATTTTCCGGCCTGTCCTGACCCGTTTCGTCTTGAAATGAAGCCTGGATGATGTTTTTTAATTT
>NW_022155645.1:0-4058 GCF_001633185.2 Quercus lobata
TTCGAAAAAAAATACAAATTTGTGTTCGAATTTGAAGCACCGACTGAGTACTTTCGAAAACATTCTGGACGCGTCTATAAATTCAATACCGTATAAAAGTTACTGTCTAAACGGTTACCTTAGTTCACTCAAAATTTGATCTCACGATTTAGGAAAAATTTTTCCAAGCCAAATTCCTGTGCGAATCGTTAGACATCCATTTTTATGCACTGCCATCGGCACGTAATTGGAATTCGTCTTTCGGGTAAATCGGTGGAACATATTCAAAAGACAATAACTCTCGCTATTTACTTCGAAAAAATTAATTTGTGTTCGAATTGAAGCAACCGACTGAGTATACTTTCTAAAACATTCTGGACGCGTCTATAAAATTTAAATACCGTTAAAAGTACTGTCTAAACGGTTACCTTAGTCACTCAATTTGAAATTTCAGGATATTGAATCTTCGATTCAGGAAAAATATTTCCAGGCCAAATTCCTGTGCGAATCGTTAGACATCCATTTTTATGCACCGCCATTGGCACGTAATCGGAATACGTCTTTCGGGTAAATCGGTGGAACATATTCAAATGCCAATAACTCTCACGATTTACTTCGAAAAAAATACAAATATGTGTTCGAATTGAAGCACCGACTGAGTACTTTCTAAAACATTCTGGACGCGTCTATAAATTCAATACCGTATAAAAGTTACTGTCTAAACGGTTACCTTAGTTCACTCAAAATTTGATTTCAGGATTATTGATCTCTCGATTCAGGAAAAATACTTCCAGGCCAAATTCCTGTGCGAATCGTTAGACATCCATTTTTAATGCCACCGCCATCGCACGTATCGGAATTCGTCTTTCGGGTAATCGGTGGAACATATTCAAATGCCAATAACTCTCACGATTTAATTCGAAAAAAATACAAATATGTGTTCGAATTGAAGCACCGACTGAGTACTTTCTAAAACATTCTGGACGCGTCTATAAATTCAATACCGTATAAAAGTTACTGTCTAAACGGTTACCTTAGTTCACTCAAAATTTGATTTCAGGATTATTGATCTCTCGATTCAGGAAAAATATTTCCAGGCCAAATTCCTGTGCGAATCGTTAGACATCCATTTTTATGCACCGCCATCGGCAACGTAAATTGGAATTCGTCTTTCGGGTAAATCTGTGGAACATATTCAAATGCCAATAACTCTCACGATTTACTTCGAAAAAAATACAAATATGTGTTCGAATTGAAGCACCGACTGAGTAATTTCTAAAACATTCTGGACGCGTCTATAAATTCAATACCGTATAAAAGTTACTGTCTAAACGGTTACATTAGTTCACTCAAAATTTGATTTCAGGATTATTGATCTCACGATTCAGGAAAAATATTTCCAGGCCAAATTCCTGTGCGAATCGTTAGACATCCATTTTTATGCACCGCCATCGGTACGTAATTGGAATTCGTCTTCCGGGTAAATCGGTGGAACATATTCAAATGACAATAACTCTCGCTATTTACTTCGAAAAAAATACAAATTTGTGTTCGAATTGAAGCACCGACTGAGTACTTTCTAAAACATTCTGGACGCGTCTATAAATTCAATACCGTATAAAAGTTACTGTCTAAACGGTTACCTTAGTTCACTCAAAATTTGATCTCACGATTTTGGAAAAATTTTTCCAAGCCAAATTCCAGTGCGAATCGTTAGACATCCATTTTTATGCACTGCCATCGGCACGTAATTGGAATTCGTCTTTCGGGTAAATCGGTGGAATATATACAAATGAAAATAACTCTCGCTATTTACTTTGAAAAAAATACAAATTTGTGTTCGAATTGAAGCACCGACTGAGTACTTTCTAAAACATTCTGGACGCGTCTATAAATTCAATACCGTATAAAAGTTACTGTCTAAACGGTTACCTTAGTTCACTCAAAATTTGATTTCAGGATTATTGATCTCTCGATTCAGGAAAAATATTTCCAGGCCAAATTCCTGTGCGAATCGTTAGACATGCCATTTTTATGCACCGCCATCGGCACGTAATTGGAATTCGTCTTTCGGGTAAATCGGTGGAACATATTCAAATGCCAATAACTCTCACGATTTACTTCGAAAAAAATACAAATATGTGTTCGAATTGAAGCACCGACAGAGTACTTTCTAAAACATTCTGGACGCGTCTATAAATTCAATACCGTATAAAAGTTACTGTCTAAACGGTTACCTTAGTCACTCAAAATTTTGATTCAGGAATTATTGATCTCTCGTTCAGTGAAAAAATTTCCAGGCCAAATTCCTGTGCGAATCGTTAGACCTCCATTTTTATGCACTGCCATCGGCACGTAATTGGAATTCGTCTTTCGGGTAATTCGGTGGAACATATTCAAATGACAATAACACTCGCTATTTACTTCGAAAAAAATACAAATTTGTGTTCGAATTGAAGCACCGACAGAGTACTTTCTAAAACATTCTGGACGCGTCTATAAATTCAATACCGTATAAAAGTTACTGTCTAAACGGTTACCTTAGTTCACTCAAAATTTGATTTCAGGTTTATTGATCTCCAACGATTCAGAAAAAATATTTCCAGGCCAAATTCCCTGTGCGAATCGTAGACATCCATTTTTATGCACCGCCATCTGGTACGTAATTGGAATTCGTCTCCGGTAAATCGGTGAAACATATTCAAATGACAATAACTCTCGCTATTTACTTCGAAAAAAATACAAATTTGTGTTCGAATTGAAGCACCGACTGAGTACTTTCTAAAACATTCTGGACGCGTCTATAAATTCAATACCGTATAAAAGTTACTGTCTAAACGGTTACCTCAGTTCCCTCAAAATTTGATTTCAAGATTATTGATCTCACGATTTAGGAAAAATATTTCCAAGCCAAATTCCTGTGCGAATCGTTAGACATCCATTTTATGCACTGCCATCGGCACGTAATTGGAACTCGTCTTTCGGGTAAATCGGTGAAACATATTCAAATGACAATAACTCTCGCTATTTACTTCGAAAAAAATACAAATTTGTGTTCGAATTGAGCACCGACTGAGTACTTTCTAAAACATTCCTGGACCGTCTATAAATTCAAATACCGTATAAAATGTTACTGTCTAACGGTTACCTTAGTTCACTCAAATTTGAATTTCAGATTATTGATCTCCGATTCAGGAAAAATAGTTCCAGGCCAAATTCCTGTGCGAATCGTTAGACATCCATTTTTATGCACTGCCATCGACACGTAATTGGAATTCGTCTTTCGGGTAAATCGGTGGAACATATTCAAATGACAATAACTCTCGCTATTTACTTCGAAAAAAATACAAATATGTGTTCGAATTGAAGCACCGACTGAGTACTTTCTAAAACATTCTGGACACGTCTATAAATTCAATACCGTATAAAAGTTACTGTCTAAACGGTTACCTTAGTTCACTCAAAATTTGATTTCAGGATTATTGATCTCTCGATTCAGGAAAAATATTTCCAGACCAAATTCCTGTGCGAATCGTTAGACATCCATTTTTATGCACCGCCATCGGCACGTAATCGGAATTCGTCTTTCGGGTAAATCGGTGGAACATATTCAAATGCCAAAAACTCTCACGATTTACTTCGAAAAAAATACAAATATGTGTTCGAATTGAAGCACCGACTGAGTACTTTCTAAAACATTCTGGACGCGTCTATAAATTCAATACCGTATAAAAGTTACTGTCTAAACGGTTACCTTAGTTCACTCAAAATTTGATTTCAGGATTATTGATCTCTCGATTCAGGAAAAATATTTCCAGGCCAAATTCCTGTGCGAATCGTTAGACAACCATTTTTATGCACCGCCATCGGCACGTAATTGGAATTCGTCTTCCGGGTAAATCGGTGGAACATATTCAAATGACAATAACTCTCGCTATTTACTTCGAAAAAAATACAAATTTGTGTCCGAATTGAAGCACCGACTGAGTACTTTCTAAAACACTCTGGACGCGTCTATAAATTCAATACCGTAGAAAAGTTACTGTCTAAACGGTTACCTTAGTTCACTCAAAATTTGA
>NW_022155646.1:0-4020 GCF_001633185.2 Quercus lobata
TGAAGACTGGATGATGTTTTTTAATTTTTAAAATTTTTCTGCCTAAATTTTTGAATTTTGTAACTCGGGACGGGTTCAAACGGATAGGAATGAAATTTTTTTTGTTCTCTATTTTTCGGCCTGCCCTGACCCGTATCGTCTTGAAATGAAGCCTGGATGATGTTTTTTAATTTTTAAAATTTTATTACCTTCATTTTTGAATTTTGTAACTCGAGATGGGTTCAAACGGATAGGAATGAAATTTTTTTTGTTCTTTATTTTTCGGCCTGTCCTGACCCGTTTCATCTTGAAATGAAGCCTGGATGATATTTTTTAATTTTTAAAATTTTTTTGCTTTTATTTTTGAATTTTGTAACTCGGGTCGGGTTCGAACGGATAGGAATGAAAATTTTTCTTCTCTAATTTTTTGGCCTTGTCCTTGACCCGTTTCGTCATGAATGAAGCCTGGTGATGTTTTTTAATTTTAAATTTTTTGTTACTTTCATTTTTGAATTTTGTAACTCGAGATGGGTTCAAACGGATAGGAATGTAATTTTTTTTGTTCTCTATTTTTCGGCCTGTCCTGGCCCGTTTCATCTTGAAATGAAGCCTGGATGATGTTTTTTAATTTTTTAAATTTTTTCGCATTTATTTTTAAATTTTGTAACTCGGGTCGGGTTCGAACGGATAGGAATGAAAATTTTTTTTCTTCTCTATTTTTTGGCTTGTCCTGACCCGTTTCGTCATGAAATGAAGACTGGATGATGTTTTTTAATTTTTAAAAATTTTCAGCCTAAATTTTTGAATTTTGTAACTCGGGACGGGTTCGAACGGATAGGAATGAAATTTTTTTTGTTCTCTATTTTTCGGCTTGCCCTGACCCGTTTCGTATTGAAAATGAAGCCTGGATGAGTTTTTTAAATTTTTAAAATTTTTTTGCCATTTATTTTTTGATTTTTTAACTCTGGGCCGGGTTCGACGGATAGGAATGAAATTTTTTTTGTTCTCTATTTTTCGGCTGCCTGACGTTTCGTCTGAAATGAAGGCCTGGATGATGTTTTTAATTTTTTTAAATTTTTTTGCTTTTATTTTTGGAATCATTTGTGGTCAGGTATGAAAGGATGGCTGAAATTTTTTTTTCTCATTTTGCTTGTCTGACCCGTTTCGTCATGAAATGAAGACTGGATGATGTTTTTTAATTTTTTAAATTTTTTTCTGCCTAAATTTTTTGAAATTTTGTAACTCGGGACGGGTTCAAAAACGGATAGGAATGAAATTTTTTTTGTTCTCTATTTTCGGCCTGCCCTGACCCGTTTCGTCTTGAAATGAAGCCTGGATGATGTTTCTTAATTTTTGAAATTTTTTTACATTTATTTTTGAATTTTTTAACTCGGGTCGGGTTCGAACGGATAGGAATGAAATTTTTTTTCTTCTCTATTTTTCGGCCTATTCTTACTCGTTTCATCTTGAAATGAAGCTTGGATGAGGTTTTTTAACTTTTAAAATTTTTTTGCATTTATTTTTTAATTTTGTAACTCGAGATGGGTTCAAACGGATAGGAATGAAATTTTTTTTGTTCTTTATTTTTCGGCCTGTCCTGACCCGTTTCATCTTGAAATGAAGCCTGGATGATATTTTTTAATTTTTAAAATTTTTTTGCATTTATTTTTGAATTTTGTAACTCGGGTTGGGTTCTAACGGATAGGAATGAAAATTTTTTTCTTCTCTATTTTTTGGCTTGTCCTGACCCGTTTCGTCATGAAATGAAGCCTGGATGATGTTTTTTAATTTTTAAAATTTTTTTTCCTTCATTTTTGAATTTTGTAACTCGAGACGGGTTCAAACGGATAAGAATGAAATTTTTTTTGTTCTCTATTTTTCGGCCTGTCCAGGCCCGTTTCATCTTGAAATAAAGCCTGGATGATATTTTTTAATTTTTAAAATTTTTTTGCATTTATTTTTAAATTTTGTAACTCGGGTCGGGTTCGAACGGATAGGAATGAAAATTTTTTTTCTTCTCTATTTTTTGGCTTGTCCTGACCCGTTTCGTCTCGATGGAAATGGATGATGTTTTTTTTATTTTTAAAATTTTTCAGCCTAAATTTTTGAATTTTGTAACTCGGGATCGGGTTCAAAACGGATGATGAATTTTTTTGTTCTCTATTTTTCGGCCTGTCCTGACCCGTTCATCTTGAAATGAACCTGGAATTGATATTTTTTAATTTTTAAAATTTTTTTTGCATTTATTTTTGAATTTTGTAACTCGGGTCGGGTTCGAACGGATAGGAATGAAAAATTTTTTTCTTCTCTATTTTTTTGGCTTTCCTGACCCGTTTCGTCATGAAATGAAGACTGATTGATGTTTTTTAATTTTTTTAAAATTTTTCAGCTAAATTTTTGAAATTTTGTTAACTGCGGGACGGGGTTCAAACGGATTTAGGAATGAAATTTTTTTTGGTTCTCCTATTTTTTCGGCCTGTTCCTGGCCCATTTCATCTTGAAATGAAGCCTGGATGATGCTTTTTAATTTTTAAAATTTTTTTGCATTTATTTTCGAATTTTGTAACTCGGGTCGGGGTCGAACGGATAGGAATGAAAATTTTTTTCTTCTCTATTTTTTGGCTTGTCCTGAACCGTTTCGTCAGGAAATGAAGCCTGGATGATGTTTTTTAATTTTTAAAATTTTTCAGCCTAAATTTTTTAATTTTGTAACTCGGGACGGGTTGAAACGTATAGGAATGAAATTTTTTTTGTTCTCTATTTTTCGGCTTGCCCTGACCCGTTTCGTCTTGAAATGAAGCCTGGATGATGTTTTTTAATTTTTAAAATTTTTTTGCATTTATTTTTGAATTTTGTAACTCGGGTCGGGGTCGAACGGATAGGAATGAAAATTTTTTTCTTCTCTATTTTTTCGCTTGTCCTGAACCGTTTCGTCATGAAATGAAGCCTGGATGATGTTTTTTAATTTTTAAAATTTTTCAGCCTAAATTTTTTAATTTTGTAACTCGGGACGGGTTGAAACGTATAGGAATGAAATTTTTTTTGTTCTCTATTTTTCGGCTTGCCCTGACCCGTTTCGTATTGAAATGAAGCCTGGATGATGTTTTTTAATTTTTAAAATTTTTTTGCATTTATTTTTTAATTTTTTAACTCGGGCCGGGTTCGAACGGATAGGAATGAAATTTTTTTTGTCCTCTATTTTTCGGCCTGTCCTGGCCCATTTCCTCTTGAAATGAAGCCTGGATGATGTTTTTTAACTTTTAAAATTTTTTTGCATTTATTTTTGAATTTTGTAACTCGGGTCGGGTTCGAACGGATATGAATGAAAATTTTTTTTCTTCTCTATTTTTTGGCTTGTCCTGACCCGTTTCGTCATGAAATGAAGACTGGATTATGTTTTTTAATTTTTAAAATTTTTTTTTGGCATTTATTTTTGAATTTTGTAACTCGGGTCGGGTTCGAACAGATAGGAATGAAAATTTTTTCTTCCTCTATTTTTTGGCTTGTCCTGACCCGTTTGTAGGAAATGAAGCCTGGATGAATGTTTTTTAATTTTTAAAATTTTTTTACCTTCATTTTTGAATTTTGTAACTCGAGACGGGTTCAAACGGATAGCAATGAAATTTTTTTTGTTCTCTATTTTTCGGCCTGTCCTGGCCCCGTATCTTGAAATGAAGCCTGGATGATATTTTTTAGTTTTTATAATTTTTTTGCATTTATTTTTGAATTTTGTAACTCGGGTCGGGTTCGAACAGATAGGAATGAAAATTTTTTTCTTCTCTATTTTTTGGCTTGTCCTGACCCGTTTCGTCATGAAATGAAGCCTAGATGATGTTTTTTAATTTTTAAAATTTTTTTACCTTCATTTTTGAATTTTGTACCTCGAGACGGGTTCAAACGGATAGGAATGAAATTTTTTTTGTTCTCTATTTTTTGGCCTGTCCTGGCCCGTTTCATCTTGAAATGAAGCCTGGATGATGTTTTTTAATTTTTAAAATTTTTTTGCATTCATTTTTAAATTTTGTAACTCGGGTCGGGTTC
>NW_022155647.1:0-4014 GCF_001633185.2 Quercus lobata
AAATTCCTTCCCATCACGTTCGACCCGACCCCATGCTAGAAAATTCAAAAAATATTAATGCAAATAAATTTAAAATGAAAAAATCATCCCAGGTTTCATTTGAGAGACCATACGGGGCCAGATAGGCCGAAAATAGAGAACAGAAATAAATTTCCCTTCCTACCCGTTCGAACCCGGCCCGATTTAGAAAATTCAAAAATAAATGCAAAATAATTTTAAAAATTAAAAAACATCATCCAGGCTTCATTTCAAGACGAAACGGGTTAGGACAGGCCGAACAATTGAGAACAAAAATAATTTCCTTCCTATCCGTTCGAACCCGACCAGAGCTAGAAAATTCAAAAAATAAATACAAAGAAATTTTAAAAATTAAAAAACATCATTCACGCTTCATTCCCAGACGAAACGGGTCAGCACAGGCTGAAAAATCGAGAACAAAAAAAATTTCCTTCCTACCCGTTCGAACCCGGGCCGAGTTAGAAAATTCGAAAATAAATGCAAAAAAATTCTAAAAAATAAAAAATATCATCCGGGGTTCATTTCATGACCATACGGGCCAGGATAGGCCGAAAAATAGAGAACAAAAATAATTTCCTTCCTACCCGTTCGAACCAGGCCCGAGTTATAAAATTCGAAAATAAATGCACAAAAATTTTAAAAATTAAAAAACATCATCCAGGCTTCATTTCAAGACGAAACGGTTCAGGAAAGACCGAAAAATTGATAACAAAAATAATTCCCTTCCTAACCGTTCGAACCCGGGCCGAGTTAGAAAATTCGAAAATAAATGCAAAAAAATTTCTAAAAATTAAAAAACATCATTCAGGCTTCATTACAAGACGAAACGGGTCAGGACAGGCCGAAAAATTAAGAACAAAAATAATTTCCTTCCTATCCGTTCGAACCCGACCCGAGCTAGAAAATTCAAAAAATAAATGCAAAAAAATTTTAAAAATTAAAAAACATCATTCAGGCTTCATTTCAAGACGAAACGGGTCAGCACAGGCCGAAAAATCGAGAACAAAAAAAATTTCCTCCTATCGTTCAAACCCGACACGATTAGAAAATTCAAAAAATAATGCAAAAAATTTAAAAATTAAAAAAAATCATCGCAGGTTCCATTCAAGACGAAACGGGCAAGGACAGGCCGATAAAATGAGAACAAATAATTTCCTTTCCTTTCGAACCGACCCGAGCTAGAAAAAAAAATTCAAAAAATAAATGCTAAAAAATTTTAAAAATTAAAAAACATCATCCAGGCTTCATTTCAAGAAGAAAAGGGTCAGGACAGCCCGAAAAATTGAGAACAAAAATAATTTCCTTCCTATCCGTTCGAACCCGACACGAGTTAGAAAATTCAAAAAATAAATGCAAAAAAATTTTAAAAATTAAAAAAAATCATCCAGGCTACATTTCAAGACGAAACGGGTCAGCACAGGCCGAAAAATTGAGAACAAAAATAATTTCCTTCCTATCCATTCGAACCCGACCCGAGGTAGAAAATTCAAAAAATAAATGCAAAAAAATTTTAAAAATTATAAAACATCATCCAGGCTTCATTTCAAGAAGAAAAGGGTTAGGACAGCCCGAAAAATTGAGAACAAAAATAATTTCCTTCCTATCCGTTTGAACCCGACCCGAGCTAGAAAATTCAAAAAATAAATGCAAAAAAATTTTAAAAATTAAAAAACATCATCCGGGCTTCATTTCAAAACGAAACGGGTAAGGACAGGCCGAAAAATTGAGAACAAAATAATTTCCTTCCTATCCCGTTCGACGCGACCCGAGCTGAAATTCCAATAAAAATAAATGCAAAAAATTTTAAAAATTAAAAGCATATCAGGCTTATTTTCAAGACGAAAAGACGCACAAGGGCGAAAAAATCGAGACAAAAAAAATTTCTTCTATAATGTTGGAACCCGACACGATTAGAAATTCACAAAATAATGCAAAAAAATTTTTAAAAGAATTAAAAAACTCATCCAGGCTCATTTCAAAGAAGAAGGGTCTGGACACACCCGAAAAATTGAGAACAAAAATATTTTCCTATCCTCGAACCCGACCCGAGCTAGAAAATTCAAAAAAAATAAATGCAAAAAATTTATAAAAATGAAAAACATCATCCAGGTTCATTTGAAGACCATACGGGCCAGGATATGCGAAAAATTGAGAACAAAAATAATCCTCCTACCCGTTCGAAAAATTTCATTATCTATGCCACCGGACCCCGAAGTTCGAAATCAAAAATAATGCAAAAATTTTAAAAATTATAAAACCTAATCCGGCAAGCTTCATTTCAAAACGAGAACGGTAAGGACAGGCCGAAAATAGAGAAAAAAAAATTTCCTTCCTATCCGTTCGAACCCGAGCCGAGTTAGAAAATTCAAAAATAAATGCAAAAAAATTCTAAAAATTAAAAAACATCATCCAGGCTTCATTTCAAAACGAGACGGGTCTGGAAAGGCCGAAAAATAGAGAACAAAAAAAATTTCCTTCCCATCCGTTCGAACCCGAGCCGAGTTAGAAAATTCAAAAATAAATGCACAAAAAATTCTAAAAATTAAAAAACATCATCCAGGCTTCGTTTCAAAACGAGACGGGTCTGGAAAGGCCGAAAAATAGAGAACAAATAAAATTTCATTCCTATCCGTTCGAACCAAACCCGAGTTAAGAAAATTCAAAATAAATGTATAAACTTCTAGAAATTAAAAATCCATCATCCAGTTCATTTCGACGAAAACGATCACGGACAGGTATATAATGAGACCAAGAAAAATTTCTTCCTACCTACAACCCGCACATTAAAGAAAATTCAATTAAATGCAAAAAAGTCTGAAATAAAAAACATCTATCCAGGTTTCATTTCAGAAGAAAAGGGTGAAACTAGGCCGTAAAATAGAGAAGAAAAATTTCCTTCCATCCGTTCGAAGACCCGAGTCGGGAATTCAAAAATAAATGCAAAAAATTTTAAAAATTAAAAACATCCATCGCAGGCTTCTTTTCAAGACGAAACGGTCCTGACAGGCAAACAAGAGAACAAAATAATTCCTTTCCCAATCCGTTCGAAATCCGACCGGGTAGAAAATTCAAAAATAATGGAAAAAATATTCTGAAAATTAAAGAACACATCTCAGGTTTCATTAAAGAACGAAACGGGTGAAGACAGGACGAAAAATAGAGTAAGAAAAAAACTTCCTTCCCTACCGTTCGACACTCCGACCGTATTAGGAATTCAACCAATAAAATCAAAAAATATTTGAAAAATTAAAAAACATCATCCAGCTTTCTTTTGAGAAAGAACAGTCTGGACAAGCCCGCAAAAAAAGAACAAAAATAATTCTTCTCCACCGTTCGAACCAGACCCGAGTTAGAAAATTAAAAAAAAAATGGAAAAAAATTCTGAAAATTAAAAAACATCATCCAAGTTTCATTTCAAGACGAAACGGGTGAAGACAGGCTGAAAAGTAGAGTAGAAAAAAAATTTCCTTCCTGTCCGTTCGAACCCGACCCGAGTTAGGGAATTCAAAAATAAATGCAAAAATATTTTAAAAATTAAAAAACATCATCCAGGCTTCTTTTCGAGAAGAAACAGTCCTGGACAGGCCGAAAAAAAGAGAACAAAAATAATTTCTTTCCCATCTGTTCGAACCCGACCAGAGTTAGAAAATTTAAAAATAAATGCAAAAAAAATCTAAAAATTAAAAAACATCATCCAGGCTTCATTTCAAGACGAAACGGGTCAGGACAGGCCGAAATATAGAGAACAAAAATAATTTCCTTCCTATCCGTTCGAACCAAACTCGAGTTAGAAAATTCAAAAATAAATGTAAAAAAATTCTAAAAATTAAAAACCATCATCCAGGTTTCATTTCGAGACGAAACGGGTCAGGACAGGCCAAAAAATGGAGAACAAGAAAAATTTCTTTCCTATCCGTACAACCCGACACGAGTTAGAAAATTCAAAATTAAATGCAAAAAAGTCTGAAAATTAAAAAACATCATCTAGGTTTCATT
>NW_022155648.1:0-4006 GCF_001633185.2 Quercus lobata
ATTTTTGAATTTTGTAACTCGGGTCGGGTTCAAACGGATAGCAATGAAATTTTTTTTGTTCTCTATTTTTCGGCCTGTCCTGGCCCGTTTCATCTTGAAGTGAAGCCTGGATGATATTTTTTAATTTTTATAATTTTTTTGCATTTATTTTTGAATTTTGTAACTCGGGTCGGGTTCGAACGAATAGGAATGAAAATTTTTTTCTTCTCTATTTTTTGGCTTGTCCTGACCCGTTTCGTCATGAAATGAAGCCTGGATGATGTTTTTTAATTTTTAAAATTTTTCTGCCTTAATTTTTGAATTTTGTAACTCGGGACGGGTTCAAACGGATAGGAATGAAATTTTTTTTGTTCTCTTATTTTTTCGGCCTGTCTGACCCCGTTCATCTTGAAATGAGCTGATGATGTTTTTTTTAATGTTTTAAAAGTTTTTTTGCATTATTTTTGAATTTTGTAACTCGGGTCGGGTTCCGAACGGAATAGGAGTGAAAATTTTTTCTTCTCTAACTCTTTTTTGGCTGGTCCTGGACCCGTTTCGTCATGAAATGAAGCTGGATGATGTTTTTTAATTTAAAATTTTTTTACCTTCATTTTTGATTTGTTGGGTTACTCTTGAGGGGTTCAACGGATAGAATGAAATTTTTTTGTTTCTCTATTTTCGCCTGTCTGCCCCGTTCAATCTTGAAATAAGCCTGGATGAGGTTTTTTTAATTTTTAAAATTTTTTTGCATTTATTTTTGGAATTTTTTAAGTCGAGGTCTCGGGTTCGAACGGAAAGGAAAGAATTTTTTTTTTTCTTCTCTAATGTTTCGGCCTACCTACCACATTTCCATATTGAAATGAAGCCTGGATAATGTTTTTTAATTTTTAAATTTTTTGCATTTATTTTGAAATTTTGTAATCCGGTGACGGGTTCAAACGGATAGGAATAATTTTTTTTCTTCTCTATTTTCGGCCTATCCTAACTCATCTCTATAATTGAAAATGAAAGCCTGAATGTTTTTAGTTTTTAAAAATTTTTAAAATTTTTTTGCATTTATTTTTGAATTTTGTAACTCGGGACGGGTTCAAACGGATAGGAATGAAATTTTTTTTTCTTCTCTATTTTTCGGCCTATCCTAACTCATCTCATATTGAAATGAAGCCTGGATAATGTTTTTTAATTTTTAAAATTTTTAAAATTTTTTTGCATATATTTTTGAATTTTTTAACTCGGGTCGGGTTCGAACGGATAGGAATGAAATTTTTTTTCTTCTCTATTTTTCAGCCTATTCTTACCCGTTTCATCTTGAAATGATGCCTGGATGGGGTTTTTTAATTTTTAAAATTTTTTTGCATTTATTTTTGAATTTTTTATCTCGGGTCGGGTCGAACGGATAGGAGAATAATTTTTTTTTCTTCCCTTTTTCGGCCTATTTCTTATCCTGTTTCAATCTTGAAATAAACCTGGATGATGTTTTTAATTTTAAAATTTTTTGTTCAATTTATTTTTGATTTTTTAACTCGGGCCGGGTTCGAACGGATAGGAATAAATTTTTTTTTTCTTCTCTATTTTTCGGCCTATCCTAACCCGTTTTATCTTGAAATGAAGCCTGGATGATGTTTTCTAATTTTAAAATGTTTTTGCCTTTATTTTTGAATTTTTTAACTCGGGTCGGGTTCGAACGGATAGGAATGAAATTTTTTTTCTTCTCTATTTTTCGGCCTATTCTTATCCGTTTCATCTTGAAATGATGCCTGGATAAGGTTTTTTAATTTTTAAAATTTTTTTGCATTTATTTTTGAATTTTTTATCTTGGATCGGGTTCGAACGGAAAGGAAAGATTTTTTTTTCTATTCTCTATTTTTGCCATATCTTACCCGTCTCCCTGAAATCAAGCTTAAGATAATGTTTTTCAATTTTTAATTTTTTTGCATTTATTTTTGAATTTTGTGACTCGGGTCGGGTCCGAAACGATAGGAGTGAAATTTTTTTTCCTCTATTTTGGCTTGTCCCTGACCCGTTTTGTTCATGAATTGAAAGGCCTGGATGATGTTATTTAATTTTTAAATTTTTTGCGCATTTATTTTGAATATTTTTAACTCGGGTCGGGTTCGAAACGAAAGGAAAGATATTTTTTTTTTCTTCTCTATTTTCGCCTATCCTGACCCGTTTCATCTGGAAATGAAACCTGGAGATGTTTTTTAATTTTTTAAAATTTTTTGCATTTATTTTGAAATTTTGTAACTCGGGTCGGGTTTCGAGACGGATAGGAATGAAATTTTTTTTTTTCTTCTCTAAATTTTTTGGTTTGGTCCTGACCGTTTTGGTCTGAATGAGCCTGGATGATAGTTTTTTAATTTTTAAATTTTTTTACCTTTATCGTTTTTAATTTTGTAAACTCGAGACGGGTTCAAACGGATAGGTATGAAATTTTTTTGGTTCTCTATTTTTCGGCCTGCCTGACCGTTCATCTTGAAATGAAGCCTGGATGATGTTTTTATTTTAAAATTTTTTTGCATTTATTTTTGAATTTTGTAACTCGGGTCGGGTTCGAATGGATAGGAATGAAAATTTTTTTCTTCTCTATTTTTTGGCTTGTCCTGACCCGTTTCGTCATGAAATGAAGCCTGGATGATGTTTTTTAATTTTTAAAATTTTTTTACCTTCATTTTTGAATTTTGTAACTCTTGACGGGTTCAAACGGATAGGAATGACATTTTTTTTCTTCTCTATTTTTCGGCCTATCCTGACCCGTTTCATCTTGAAATGAAGCCTGGATGATGTTTTTTAATTTTTAAAATTTTTTTGCATTTATTTTTGAATATTGTAACTCGGGTCTGGTTCGAACGGATAGGAATGAAATTTTTTTTCTTCTCTATTTTTTGGCTTGTCCTGACCCGTTTTGTCTTGAAATGAAGCCTGGATGATGTTTTTTAATTTTTAAAATTTTTTTACCATCATTTTTGAATTTTGTAACTCGAGACGGGTTCAAACGGATAGGAATGAAATTTTTTTTCTTCTCTATTTTTCGGCCTATTCTTATCCGTTTCATCTTGAAATGATGCCTGGATAAGGTTTTTTAATTTTTAAAATTTTTTTGCATTTATTTTTGAATTTTTTAACTCGGGTCGGGTTCGAACGGATAGGAATGAAATTTTTTTTCTTCTCTATTTTTCGGCCTATTCTTACCCGTTTCATCTTTAAATGAAGCCTGGATTAGGTTTTTTAATTTTTAAAATTTTTTCGCATTTATTTTTGAATTTTTTAACTCGGGTCGGGTTCGAACGGAAAGGAAAGATATTTTTTTTTTCTTCTCTATTTTTCGGCCTATCCAGACGCATTTCATATTGAAATGAAGCATGGATAATGTTTTTTAATTTTTAAAATTTTTTTGCATTTATTTTTGAATTTTGTAACTCGGGACGGGTTCAAACGGATAGGAATGAAATTTTTTTTCCTCTCTATTTTTCGGCCTATCCTAACCCATCTCATATTGAAATGAAGCCTGGATAATGTTTTTTAATTTTTAAAATTTTTTGCGATTCATTTATTGATTTCTACACTGGTCGGGCGCGGATAGGAAGAAATATTTTGTTTTAAACTCTATTTTTCGCCTGTCTGACCCCTTCGTTTGAAATGAACCTGGATGAGTTTTTTGAATTTTTTAAAATTTTTGCATTTTATTTTTGAATTTTCTAACTCGGTCGGGTTCTACGGAGGAATGAATTTTTGATTCATTCTCTATTTTTCGGCCAGTTCTGAACCGTTTCCTATTGAAATGAAGCCTGGATGATGTTTTTTAATTTTTAATTTTTTGCATTCATTTTTGAATTTTCTAACACTGGTCGGGTTCGAACGGATAGGAATGAAATATTTTTTGTACTCTATTTTTCGGCATGTTCTGACCCGTTTCGTCTTGAAATGAACCCTGGATGATGCTTTTTAATTTTTAAAATTTTTTTGCATTTATTTTTGAATTTTTTAACTCGGGTCGGGTTCGAACGGATAGGAATGAAATTTTTTT
>NW_022155649.1:0-3997 GCF_001633185.2 Quercus lobata
ATAGTAAAAAAATTCAGAAAATTGTAAAACCTATTCTCGGCATTATTTTTAGCAAAAACGGGATGAGATATGCCGAAAAAGAGAAAACAAAATTTTAGTCCCGAATTCCGTTCATACTCGACCCGGGCAAGAAAATTCTGAAAAAAATAGTAATAAAATTCAAAAAATTATAAAACCACATCCCGGCAATATTTTCAGCCAAAACGGGATGAGATAGGCCGAAAAAGTGAAATCAAAATTTTAGTCCCAAATTCCGTTCATACTCGACCCGGACAAGAAAATTCCGAAAAAAACAGTAAAAAATCAAAAAAAAATTATAAAAACCACATCCCGGCAATATTTTCACCAAAACGGAGAGATGGCCCGAAAAGTGAAATAAAATTTTAGTCCCAAAATTCCGTTCATACCTCGACACCGGACAAGAAAAATTCCGAAAAAAACAGTAAAAAAGTTCCAAAAAATTATAAAACCTTCTTCCCGCATTATTTTTAGCCAAAACGGGATGAGATAGGCCGAACCAAAAGTGAAATCAAAAATTTTGTTCCCCAAATTCCGTCATACTCGGACCCGGGCAAGAAAAAATTCGAAAAAAACAGTAAAAAAAAAGTTTCAAAAAATATAAAAAACCTCTTCCGGTATTATTTTTTAGCGAAAAAAACGGGGATGAAGATTATGCGAAAAAAGAAAACAAAATTTTAGTCCCGAATTCCGTTCATACTCGACCCGGGCAAGAAAATTCGAAAAAAATATTAAAAAAATTCAAAAAATTATAAAACCTCTTCCCGGGACTATTTCTAGCCAAAACGGGATGAGATAGGCCAAAAAAGTGGAAACAAAATTTTAGTCCCGAATTCCGTTCATACTCGACCCGGGAAAAAAAATCCGAAAAATATAGTAAAAAAATTCAAAAAATTATAAAACCTAATCCCGGCATTATTTTTAGCAAAAACGGGATGAGATATACCGAAAAAGAGAAAACAAAATTTTAGTTCCGAATTCCGTTCATACTCGACCCGGGAAAGAAAATCCGAAAAAAATAGTAAAAAAAATTCAAAAAATTGTAAACCTATCTCGGCATTATTTTAGCAAAAAAGGATGAGATATGCCCGAAAAAGAGAAAACAAAATTTTAGTCCCAGAATTTCCGTTCATACTCGACCCGGGCAAGAAAATCCCGAAAAAATACGCTAAAAAAAAATTCAAAAAAATTATAAAACCCCTTCCCGGCAATATTTTTAGCCAAAAGGGGATGAGATAGGCCGAAAAAGTGGAATCAAAATTTTAGTCCCAAATTCCGTTCATACTCGACCCGGGCAAGAAAATTCCGAAAAAAATAGTAAAAAAATTCAAAAAATTTTGAAACCTCTTCTCGGCATTATTTTTAGCCAAAACGGGATTAGATAGGCTGAAAAAGTGAAATCAAAATTTCAGTCCCAAATTCCGTTCATACTCGACCCGGGCAAGAAAATTCCGAATAACATAGTACAAAAATTCAAAAAATTTTGAAACCACTTCCCAGCAATATTTTTAGCCAAAACGGGATGAGATAGGCTGAAAAAGTGAAATCAAAATTTTAGTCCCGAATTCCGTTCATACTCGACCCGGGCAAGAAGATTGCGAAAAAAACAGTAAAAAAATTCAAAAAATTATAAAACCTCTTCCCGGCATTATTTTTAGCGAAAACGGGATGAGATATGCCGAAAAAGAGAAAATAAAATTTTAGTCCCGAATTCCGTCCATACTCGACCCGGGCAAGAAAATTCCGAAAAAAATAGTAAAAAAGTTCAAAAAATTATAAAACCTCTTCCCTGCATCATTTTTATCCAAAACGGGATGAGATAGGCTGAAATAGTGAAATCAAAATTTCAGTCCCGAATTCCGTTCATACTCGACCAGGGCAAGAAAATTCCGAAAAAAATAGTAAAAAAATTCAAAAAATTATAAAACCTCTTCCCGGAATTATTTTTAGGCAAAACAGGATGAGATAGGCCGAAAAAGTGAAATCAAAATTTTAGTCCCGAATTCCGTTCATACTAGACCCGGACAACAAAATTTCGAAAAAAATAGTAAACAAATTCAAAAAATTATAAAACCTCTTCCTGGCATTATTTATAGCAAAAACGGGTTGAGATATGCCGAAAAGAAGAAAACAAAATTTTAGTCCCGAATTCCGTTCATACTCGGCCTGGGAAAGAAAATTCTGAAAAAAATAGTAAAAAAATTCAAAAAAATATAAAACCTCTTCCCGGCAATATTTTTCGCCAAAACGGGATGAGATAGGCCGAAAAAGTGACAACAAAATTTTAGTCCCGAATTCCGTTCATACTCGACCCGGGAAAAAAAATTCGGAAAAAAATAGTAAAAAAATTTAAAAAATTATAAAACCTCTTCCCGGCAGTATTTTTAGCAAAAACGGGATGAGATATGCCGAAAAAGAGAAAACAAAATTTTAGTCCCGAATTCCGTTCATACTCCGACCCGGGAAAAAAAATTCCGAAAAAAATAGTAAAAAAATTCAAAAAATTGTAAAACCTATTCTCAGCATTATTTTTAGCAAAAACGGGATGAGATATGCCGAAAAAGAGAAAACAAAATTTTAGTCCCGAATTCCGTTCATACTCGACCCGGGCAAGAAAATTCCGAAAAAAATAGTAAAAAAATTCAAAAAATTATAAAACCACTTCCCAGCAATATTTCTAGCCAAAACGGGATGAGATAGGCTGAAAAAGTGAAATCAAAATTTTAGTCCCGAATTCCGTTCGTACTCGACCCGGGCAACAAAATTGCGAAAAAAATAGTAAAAAAATTCAAAAAATTATAAAACCTCTTCCCGGCATTAGTTTTAGCGAAAACAGGATGAGAGATGCCGAAAAAGAGAAAACAAAATTTTAGTCCCGAATTCCGTCCATACTCGACCCGGGCAAGAAAATTCCGAAAAAAATAGTAAAAAAATTCAAAAAATTACAAAACCACATCCCGGCAATATTTTCAGCCAAAACGGGATGAGATAGGCCGAAAAAGTGAAATCAAAATTTTAGTCCCAAATTCCGTTCATACTCGACCCGGGGAAGAAAATTCCGAAAAAAACAGTAAAAAAGTTCAAAAAATTATAAAACTTCTTCCCGGCATTATTTTTAGCCAAAACGGGATGAGATAGGCCGAAAAAGTGAAATCAAAATTTTAGTCCCAAATTCCGTTCATACTCGACCCGGGCAAGAAAATTCCGAAAAAAAACAGTAAAAAAGTTCAAAAATTATAAACCTCTTCCCGGCATTTTTTTAGCGAAAACGGGATGAGATATGCCGAAAAAGAGAAAACAAAATTTTAGTTCCGAATTCCGTTCATACTCGACCCGGGCAAGAAAATTACGAAAAAAATAGTAAAAAAATTAAAAAATTATAAAACCTCTTCTCGGCATTATTTTTAGCTAAAACGGGATGAGATAGGTCGAAAAAGTGAAATCAAAATTTTAGTCCCGAATTCCGTTCATACACGGCCCCGGCAAGAAAATTCCGAAAAAAATAGTAAAAAAAGTTCAAAAAATTATAAAACCTCTTCCCGGCATTATTTTTAGCGAAAACGGGATGAGATATGCCGAATAAGAGAAAACAAAATTTTAGTTCCGAATTCCGTTCATACTCGACCCGGGCAAGAAAATTACGAAAAAAATAGTAAAAAAATTCAAAAAATTATAAAACTTCTTCTCGGCATTATTTTTAGCTAAAACGGGATGAGATAGGTCGAAAAAGTGAAATAAAAATTTTAGTCCCGAATTTCGTTCATACACGACCCCGGTAAGAAAATTCCGAAAAAAATAGTAATAAAATTCAAAAAATTATAAAACCACTTCCCGGCAATATTTTTAGCCAAAAGGGGATGAGATAGGCCGAAAAAGTGAAATCAAAATTTTAGTCCCAAATTCCGTTCATACTCGACCCGGGTAAGAAAATTCCGAAAAAATAGTAAAAATATTCAAAAAATTTTAAAACCTCATCCCG
>NW_022155650.1:0-3996 GCF_001633185.2 Quercus lobata
TCAGTCGGTGCTTCAATTCGGACACAAATTTGTATTTTTTTCGAAGTAAATAGCGAGAGTTATTGTCATTTGAATATGTTCCACCGATTTACCCGAAAGACGAATTCCAATTACGTGCCGATGGCGATGCATAAAAATGGTTGTCTAACGATTCGCATAGGAATTTGGCCTGGAAATATTTTTCCTGAATCGAGAGATCAATAATCCTGAAATCAAATTTTGAGTGAACTAAGGTAACCGTTTAGACAGTAACTTTTATACGGTATTGAATTTATAGACGCGTCCAGAATGTTTTAGAAAGTACTCAGTCGGTGCTTCAATTCGAGCACATATTTGTATTTTTTTCGAAGTAAATCGTGAGAGTTTTTGGCATTTGAATATGTTCCACCGATTTACCCGAAAGACGAATTCCGATTACGTGCCGATGGCGGTGCATAAAAATGGATGTCTAACGATTCGCACAGATTTGGCCAGGAAATATTTTTCCTGAATCGGAGATCAATAATCCTGAAATCAACCATGAAGTGACTAAGGTACCGTTTTAACAGTAACTTTTTCTACGGTATTGAATTTATGACGCGTCAGAAATGTTTTAAGAAAGTAACTCAGTCGGTGCTTCATTCGGACACAAATTTGTATTTTTCGAAGTAATAGCGAGAGTTATTGGCATTTGAATATGTTCCACCGATTTACCCGAAAGACGAATTCCGATTACGTGCCGATGGCGGTGCATAAAAATGGATGTCTAACGATTCGCACAGGAATTTGGCCAGGAAATATTTTTCCTGAATCGTGAGATCAATAATCCTGAAATCAAATTTTGAGTGAACTAAGGTAACCGTTTACACAGTAACTTTTCTACGGTATTGAATTTATAGACGCGTCCAGAATGTTTTAGAAAGTACTCAGTCGGTGCTTCAATTCGGACACAAATTTGTATTTTTTTCGAAGTAAATAGCGAGAGTTATTGTCATTTGAATTTGTTCCACCGATTTACCCGAAAGACGAATTCCAATTACGTGCCGATTGCGGTGCATAAAAATGGTTGTCTAACGATTCGCACAGGAATTTGGCCTGGAAATATTTTTCCTGAATCGAGAGATCAATAATCCTGAAATCAAATTTTGAGTGAACTAAGGTAACCGTTTAGACAGTAACTTTTATACGGTATTGAATTTAATAGACGCGTCTCAGAATGTTTTAGAAAGTACTCTCAGTCCGGTGTTCAATTGCGAACACATATTTGTATTTTTTTTTCGAAGTAAAGCGAGAGTTATTGTCATTTGAATATGTTCCACCGTTTACCCGAAAGACGAATTCCAATTACGTGTCCGATGGCAGTGCATAAAAATGGATGTCTAACGATTCGCACAGGAATTTGGCTTGGAAATATTTTCCCTAAATCGTGAGATCAAATTTTGAGTGAACTAAGGTAACCGTTTAGACAGTAACTTTTATACGGTATTGAATTTATAGACGCGTCCAGAATGTTTTAGAAAGTACTCAGTCGGTGCTTCAATTCGAACACATATTTGTATTTTTTTCGAAGTAAATCGTGAGAGTTATTGGCATTTGAATATGTTCCACCGATTTACCCGAAAGACGAATTCCGATTACGTGCCGATGGCGGTGCATAAAAATGGATGTCTAACGATTCGCACAGGAATTTGGCATGGAAATATTTCTTGAATCGAGAGTCAATATCCTGAAAATCAATTTTGAGTGAACTAAGGTACCGTTTAGAACGTAACTTTTATAACGTATTGAATTTATAGACGCGTCCAGATGTTTTTAGAAAGTACTCATCGGTGCTTCAATTCGACACAAATTTTGTATATTTTTCAAAGTAAATAGCGAGAGTTATTGTCATTTGAATATGTTCCACCGATTTACCCGAAAGACGAATTCCAATTACGTGCCGATGGCAGTGCATAAAATTACCCGAAAGACGAATTCCGATTACGTGCCGATGGCGGTGCATAAAAATGGATGTCTAACGATTCGCACAGGAATTTGGCCTGGAAATATTTTTCCTGAATCGAGAGATCAATAATCCTGAAATCAAATTTTAAGTGAACTAAGGTAACCGTTTAGACAGTAACTTTTATACGGTATTGAATTTATAGACGCGTCCAGAATGTTTCAGAAAGTACTCAGTCGGTGCTTCAATTCGAACACATATTTGTATTTTTTTCGAAGTAAATAGCGAGAGTTATTGTCATTTGAATATGTTCCACCGATTTACCCGAAAGACGAATTCCAATTACGTGTCGATGGCAGTGCATAAAAATTACCCGAAGACGAATTCCGATTACGGTGCCGATGGCGGTGCATAAAAAATGGATTCTAACATTCGCACAGGAATTTGGGCCTGGAAATTTTTTCTGAATCGTGAGATTCAATATATCCTGAAATCAATTTTGAGTGACTAAGGTGACCGTTTAGACAGTAACTTTTATACGGTATTGAATTTATAGACGCGTCCAGAATGTTTTAGAAAGTACTCTGTCGGTGCTTCAATTCGAACACAAATATGTATTTTTTTCGAAGTAAATAGCGAGTGTTATTGTCATTTGAATATGTTCCACCGAATTACCCGAAAGACGAATTCCAATTACGTGCCGATGGCAGTGCATAAAAATGGATGTCTAACGATTCGCACAGGAATTTGGCTTGGAAATATTTTTCCTAAATCGTGAGATCAAATTTTGAGTGAACTAAGGTAACCGTTTAGACAGTAACTTTTATACGGTATTGAATTTATAGACGCGTCCAGAATGTTTTAGAAAGTACTCAGTCGGTGCTTCAATTCGGACACAAATTTGTATTTTTTTCGAAGTAAATAGCGAGAGTTATTGTCATTTGAATATGTTCCACCGATTTACCCGAAAGACGAATTCCAATTACGTGCCGATGGCGGTGCATAAAAATGGTTGTCTAACAATTCGCACAGGAATTTGGCCTGGAAATATTTTTCCTGAATCGAGAGATCAATAATCCTGAAATCAAATTTTGAGTGAACTAAGGTAACCGTTTAGACAGTAACTTTTATACGGTATTGAATTTATAGCGCGTCCAGAATTTTTAGAAAGTACTTCATCGTGCTTATTCGAACACAATATTTGTATTTTTTTCGACAGTAAATCGTGAGATTATTGGATTTGAAATATGTTCCACCGATTTACCCGAAAGAACAATTCCGATTAATCGTGCCGATGGCGGTGCTAAAAAAATGGTTGTCTAACGATTCGCACAGGAATTTAGCCTGGAAATATTTTTCCTGAATCGAGAGATCAATAATCCTGAAATCAAATTTTGAGTGAACTAAGGTAACCGTTTAGATAGTAACTTTTATACGGTATTGAATTTATAGACGCGTCCAGAATGTTTTAGAAAGTACTCTGTCGGTGCTTCAATTCGAACACATATTTGTATTTTTTTCGAAGTAAATCGTGAGAGTTATTGGCATTTGAATATGTTCCAACGATTTACCCGAAAGACGAATTACAATTACGTGCCGATGGCGGTGCATAAAAATGGATGTCTAACGATCGCATAGGAATTGGCATTGGGAAATTTTCCTAATCGTAGATCAAGATTTTGAGTGAACTAAGGTAACCGTTTAGACAGTAATTTTATACGGATTGAATTTATAGACGCGTCCGAATGTTAGAAGTACTCAGTCGGTGCTTCAATTCGAACACAAATTTGTATTTTTTTCGAAGTAAATAGTGAGAGTTATTGTCATTTGAATATGTTCCACCGATTTACCCGAAAGACGAATTCCAATTACGTGCCGATTGCGGTGCATAAAAATGGTTGTCTAACGATTCGCACAGGAATTTGGCCTGGAAATATTTTTCCTGAATCGAGAGATCAATAATCCTGAAATCAAATTTTGAGTGAACTAAGGTAACCGTTTAGACAGTAACTTTTATACGGTATTGAATTTATAGGCGCGTCCAGAATGTTTTAGAAAGTACTCAGTCGGTGCTT
>NW_022155651.1:0-3969 GCF_001633185.2 Quercus lobata
CCCTAATGGGCCGGATTTTACCCGGTCCGATAAAGAATAGGGTCGGGTATGGGTTTTTTTTAAAAAACCCGAAGCGGGTCCGGGTCGGGTTCGGGTTTTCATTAAAAAATCCGAAACCCGACCCGAAACCCGACCCGTTTATGACCCGGTTATCTTAAAATTACAAAAACACCCCCCTTATATATACTTAATAACTCCAGGTAACCCTAAGTCTCTCATTCTTCTGCAGCAGCAGTCTTCTCGCGTTACTAATCCTACGCATAGCAGCATCTTCAAGGCGCTCGAACGCATTTCCCGTCCGCCTCTCGAGTCACGACGTGCCGCGCCTCACCTCAACTCAGCGGCCCACGTCCGTCACGCAGAAGTCCACTCTACAGTAGATCGGCTTAACTGCCTTCACCTCTCAGCCGCCGCTCTCTTCTGCGTCTCTTCTCAATGACTTGGCGCACAATCGGACGATTCTATGGAATCATCGGGAAAGTCATCATCCTAGCCTCAGTCGTAGATCACGCCGCCGCGGAGCGTGTATGTCCGGCTCGTCGCGACAGTCGACGCCAGGTATTTCAGAACTGAAAGATCGAATTCAAGAATTTATTGTATTGTGTTTTCGTGTTTGTGATTGTTGTTTTTTTTTTTTTTTTAGTAAAAAATGTTGTATGTGTAATACGAGGAGCATAGAAAAAAAAAAAAAAAGAGTGCTGGGTTTGGAATGTGATTTGTATTTTTATTTATTTTTATGGTGAAAAATCTGTATTAGCAAAGAAGTGAAGAAAAAAAAAAAAAAGCTGATTTGTAAAAAGAAAAAAAAAAAGAGGAAAAATCTTACACTTGCATATACTTATACTCAAGATCTTACACTATGACAATCCAGTGTTTGACAAGCTGATTTGGTGTGAGATTTTTTTTTTTTTTTTTCCTTCATATTTTAAGCTAATTGGGCCTATTTTTGGCATCTGGGCCTTGAAAAAAAATTGATTGTGATTGGGCCATGATTTGGTCCGAGAATTAGGCCCAAATTTGGCCTAACTGGATGGGGCCCGGCAGGGGCAGGTCCAGGCCCCAAAAAAACCCGTTTAGTAAACGGGCCGGGTTCGGGCCGCGGGTCGGTCCGGGTATGAAAAAACCTAACCCGAACCTGACCCGTTGCCATTCCTACCCAGTTCAGCAAACCCTTAGAAAAATTACCCATGACTAAACATGATTCACCTTTCCTATTTGATGTATGATAATTTGTCCATCTACCTGATTCACCCAGTCTCAAGCAACCACCTGGAAGATTAAAGATGGAATTCCTTACTTGCAATAGCAACAAATGTGGATGTTTGAACAACTCAACTTGAAAAGATGCATCTTTTCAGTATAGTCTAATATGCTAGAATGTCTCAATAAATGTTACACAAATCATACTATTTTAGGAGAAACCTCATGGATACTTAAAACTATTAATGAAGAAAAGAGAATCCATAAAAGATATCAATTTTCCATATCCTTGACCCTCTTCTCAAAAGAACAAAAAGCTAAATAATAAAAGATAAATCATGTATAAAAATTTCCTTGATGATTAATATATAATATGGTCTTTATAATTTAGAGTTCCATCATGCAAACCATTAAATTCAATAATCAAATCCATATAGTATTGCATCTTATTGAGGCCTCAATGTGGGCCTTCTCCCAACAAACATGTTTTTATTAAAAAAATCAGCCTGTGCATGTTTAAAAAGAGCCTCAATATGTAAGAAACTATAGATAAAGTGGAATTAGGCCACCAGCCCCACCACAATATATAACTTCCATCCTAACCAAGATTTAAAAACTCTTCTACCTTGGCTCTCTTATAGTGAATAAAACAACTCATATAGCAACATCCATAAACACTTTCAATGATTGATACACAGTTGTCTACTGCGATTTTTATTATATTTAATCAGAATTTGCAATTTCAGTCCAATCAACCTTAATCAATGGCCAGCAGTTTGTGCACTAAATGATAAGCAGTTATGAATAACACAAAATTTTATGAAGAGTTGCTTTTAGTCACACTTTTAGAATGCCATATCAGTAGATGATGTGGATGTTTTACAATTCTTATATTCTCAGCCATTTTACTTCACATAATAAACAACTTTCAAGTAGAACCAATCATGCTTAAGAAGTACTGTAACCAGCACTAATATCATAATTAGCAAGCACTCTAAAAAGATTTGGGGTCACTGATGAATAAACACATACTAATTTATTAACCTCTAATCCCATAACAAGCAAAATTGGCTTTCTTTTATTACAACAATTTACAGTCATTCACAAACATTGAAACAAAGAAGTTAGGAATTAACACACAAAAACAAAGAAATTAGGAAATGGTATTTATATATTTCAAACTTACCTTGAGAACGATGCATGGCTTCACTATTTAATTCTCTTAAACTCTTCTATGTTATTAAAGCATCAATGTACCTGTGTACATATACAAGAGATTCAACTAAAAAGTTTTGTTTACAAAAAAGATTGTCATTCTTTGAATGGCATGATCGACCTGTCTATATATCAACATGTCTATAATATCAAAATAATATTCATGTCTACAATATTCTTTTATGATCAGCCAAAAAGTAATACAAAATAATTTGTTCAAAATCCACAAAGAGTCCTCATTTATCAACAGCACCATCCTGAATATATTAAACACATCTTATTAGTAGCACATAACAATGCATTGCAATAAACACGTAATTTTCATTAAATTAAATGCAACATTTTTAATACCTGAGAAGGCTATGAAAAATGCATAAGTGGGTGAAATTGGGCAAACATTTCTTTCTTGTGCAACATCATTTTTGTCATTTGCTCTTGATGCTTTGCATTTGATTGGGCTAGTGTTTAGGCGAGTTGCTCTTCATGCCGCACATCTAATTGGTGGCAACAATCAAGAGTATTAAACTTCCATATACTATACATATATTGCTGATTGACCACACAATCAATGGATATTAGGTACAACATGTAGCAAAGAAGATTCTTTATCAAGAACAACTGCTATCAAGAATAGCACAAACTTCACACTAAAAGTTCGAAGCATTTGAAATGGATAATTATAATGTCATTTGGAAAGTGATTACTAACTGTCTCATAAAAGTAAAACCATGCATCTAAATTGGATCCATTCATTCCTTGGTTCTTTCTTTCTTTTTTTTTTCTTTTTTTTTTTCTTTTTTAGATAGCAAGTGCCATAATAATAATAATAATAATAATAAAAGATGTATATTATGTGTTTGGTATATTTGTGGGGTTTTTGGTTTGGTGTTTTGAGAGTTTAAAATATCGTTTTTAAATCCAAAAACTTTGTTTTGCAACCAGAATAAATTTTTTACAAAACATTTATTTTAAACTCAAAACATAGTTTTTGAACACCTTATACAAACACACCTTAATATATGAAACTATATATCATGAGGGCAATATATATAAGATTTGCATGTAAATGTAATAATTATTGATATAGTAGGGACTAGGGATTGCTTTCAATGATGTAAACCCCTAATCATTATTAAAGAGCTTGAAATTTCAACCTCTACAAACATGAAATGCTGCAACATGTCACCTAGCTCTAGCTGTCTAGCACACCTTGAACCTTAATGAGGGTTGGATGATACTTTTACATGAAGAAACAATCCTAAATCCATAAACAAAGATTGGCCAAAAGGGACAATATATGGAGAGAATCTGAGCTTTGTCTAATGGAAAATTCTCCAACTAAACAAATGCAAGTGACAATTATTGACTTGCCGTCCACCTCATTTACTACACATCCATTTCTACTCACATACCTTTCTCACTTCCTTTCAGGCTTCAACTACCACTAGAAAATGTGGTGCTTAAATAAGAAACAATTATTGACTTCTAAGAATTATTGGAATAAAGAAAAAAAAAAAAATATATATATATATATATATATATACATATACATAT
>NW_022155652.1:0-3968 GCF_001633185.2 Quercus lobata
TAAAAATTAAAAAACATCATCCAGGCTTCATTTCAAGATGAAACGGGTCAGGATAGGCCGGAAAATAGAGAAGCAAAAAAATTTCATTCCTATCCGTTCGAACCCGACCCGAGTTACAAAATTAAAAAATAAATGCAAAAAAATTTTAAAAATTAAAAAACATCATCCAAGCTTCATTTCAAAATGAAACGGGTCAGGATAGGCCGAAAAATAGAGAAGAATAAAAATTTCATTCCTATCCGTTTGAACCCGACCCGAGTTACAAAATTCAAAAATAAATGCAAAAAAATTAAAAATTAAAAAACATCATCCAGGCTTCATTTCAAGATGAAACGGGTCAGGATAGGCCGAAAAATAGAGAAGCAAAAAAATTTCATTCCTATCCGTTCGAACCCGACCCGAGTTACAAAATTAAAAAATAAATGCAAAAAAATTTTAAAAATTAAAAAACATCATCCAGGCTACATTTCAAAATGAAACGGATCAGGATAGGCCGAAAAATAGAGAAGAAAAAAAATTTCATTCCTATCCGTTCGAACCCGACACGAGTTAATAAATTCAAAAATAAATGCAAAAAAATTTTTAAAAATTAAAAAACATCATCCAGGCTTCATTTCAAGATGAAACGGGTCAGGATAGGACGAAAAATTGAGAAGAAAAAAAATTTCATTCCTATCCGTTCGAACCTGACCCGAGTTACAAAATTCAAAAATAATTGCAAAAAAATTTTTAAAAATTAAAAAACATCATCCAGGCTTCATTTCAAGATGAAACGGGTCAGGATAGGCCGAAAAAAAGAGAAGTAAAAAAATTTCATTCCTATCCGTTCAAATACCCGACCCGAGTTACAAAATTCAAAAATAATTGCAAAAAAATTTTTAAAAATTAAAAAACATCATCCAGGCTTCATTTCAAGATGAAACGGGTCAGGATAGGCCGAAAAATAGAGAACCAAAAAAATTTCATTCCTATCCGTTCGAACCCGACCCGAGTTACAAAATTCAAAAATATATGCAAAAAAATTTTTAAAAATTAAAAAACATCATCCAGGCTTAATTTCAAGATGAAACGGGTCAGGATAGACCTAAAAATAGAAAGAAAAAAAATTTCATTCCTTCGTTCGAACCGGACCGAGTTAAAAATTCAAAATAAATTGCAAAAACATTTTAAAATTAAAAACATCATCCGGGCTTCAATTTCAAGATGAAACGGGTCAGGCATAGGCGAAAAGATAAGAAGAATAAAAATTTTTGTTCTATTCCGTTCGAACCGACCCGCGTTAAAAATTCAAAAATAAATGCAAAAACATTTTAAAAAATAAAACATATCCGGGTTCATTCAAAGATGAAACGGTTCAGGATAGGCCGAAACTGAAGAAGAAAAAATTTTGTTTCTATCCGTTCGAGATCCGACCGAGTTACAAAATTCAAAATATTGCAAAAAATTTTAAAAATTAAAAAACTCATCCAGGCTTCATTTCAAGATTGAAAACGGGTCTAGGCGAAAATAGAGAAGAAAAAAAATTTCATTCCTATCCGTTCGAACTCGACCGAGTTATAAAAATTCAAAAATATGCAAAAAAAATTTGTAATAAAATTAAAAAGATCGTCCAGGCTTTCATTTATATTAAACGGTCAGGATAAACGAAAAATTAAAGAAGAAAAAAAATTTATTCCTACCCGTTCGAACCGACCCAGTTAAAATTCTAAAATAACATGCAAAAAAATTTCAAAATTAAAAAAACATCATCAAGCTTCATTTGAATATGAAACGGGTCAGGAGAGGCCCAAAAAATAGAGAAGCAAAAAAATTTCATTCCTACCCGTTTGAACCCGACCCAAGTTAAAAAATTCAACAATAAATGCAAAAAAAATTTCAAAATTAAAAAACATCATCCAGGCTTCATTTGAATATGAAACGGGTCAGGAGAGGCCAAAAAATAAAGAAGAAAAAAAATTTCATTCCTATCCGTTCGAACTCGACCCGAGTTACACAATTCAAAAATAAATGCAAAAAAATTTTAAAAATTAAAAAACATCATCCAGGCTTCATTTCAAGATGAAACGGGTCCGGATAGGCCGAAAAATAGATAAGCAAAAAAATTTCTTCCTATCCGTTTCGAACCCGACGGTTACAAAATTAAAAATAAATGCAAAAATTTTAAAAATTAAAAAACATCATCCAGGCTACATTTCAAAATGAAACGGGTCAGGATAGGCCGAAAAATAGAGAAGAAAAAAAATTTCATTCCTATCCGTTCGAACCCGACCCGAGTTACAAAATTCAAAAATTAATGCATAAAATTTTTTAAAAATTAAAAAACATCATCCAAGCTTCATTTCAAGATGAAACGGGTCAGGATAGGCCGAAAAATAGAGAAGCAAAAAAATTTCATTCCTATCCGTTCGAACCCGACCCGAGTTACAAAATTAAAAAATAAATGCAAAAAAATTTTAAAAATTAAAAAAGATCATCCAGCTCTTTCAAGATGAAACGGTCAGGATTAGTCCGAAAAATAGAGAAGCAAAAAATTTCATTCCTATCCGTCGAACCCGACCCGATTACAAAATTAAAAAATAAATGCAAAAAAATTTTAAAAATTAAAAAACATCATCCAAGCTTCATTTCAAAATGAAACGGGTCAGGATAGGCCGAAAAATAGAGAAGAAAAAAAAATTTCATTCCTATCCGTTCGAACCCGACCCGAGTTACAAAATTCAAAAATAAATGCAAAAAAAATTTTAAAAATTAAAAAACATCATCCAGGCTTCATTTCAAGATGAAACGGGTCAGGATAGGCCGAAAAATTGAGAAGAAAAAAAATTTCATTCCTATCCGTTCGAACCTGACTCGAGTTACAAAATTCAAAAATAATTGCAAAAAAATTTTAAAAATTTAGAAACATTTTCCAGGCTTCATTTCAAGACGAAACGGGTCTGGACAGGTCGAAAAATAGAAAACAAAAAAAATTTCATTCCTATCCGTTCGAACCCGACCCGAGTTACAAAATTCAAAAATAAATGCATAAAAATTTTTAAAAATTAAAAAACATCATCCAGGCTTCATTTCAAGATGAAACGTGGTCAGGATAGCCGAAAAATGAGAAGAAAAAAAATTTCATTCCTATCCGTTCGAACCTGACTCGAGTTACAAAATTCAAAAATAATTGCAAAAAAATTTTAAAAATTTAGAAACATTATCCAGGCTTCATTTCAAGATGAAACGGGTCTGGACAGGTCGAAAAATAGAAAACAAAAAAAATTTCATTCCTATCCGTTCGAACCCGACCGGAGTTAGAAAATTCAAAAATAAATGCAAAAAAATTTTAAAAATTAAAAAACATCATCCAGGCTTCATTTCAATATGAAACGGATCAGGACAGGCCAAAAAATAGAGAACAAAAAAAATTTCATTCCTATCCGTTCGAACCCGACCCGAGTTACAAAATTAAAAAATAAATGCAAAAAAATTTTAAAAATTAAAAAAGATCACCCAGGCTTCATTTCAAGATGAAACGGGTCAGAAGGCCGAAAAATAGAGAAGCAAACAATTTCATTCCTATCCGTTCGAACCCGACCCGAGTTACAAAAATTAAAAAATAAATGCAAAAAAATTTTAAATAAAACATCATCAAGCTTCATTTCAAAATGAAACGGGTCAGGATAGGCCGAAAAATAGAGAAAAAAAAAATTTGCTTTCTATCCGTTCGAATCCGAGCCGAGTTAGAAAATTCAAAAAATAAATGCAAAAAAATTCTAAAAATTAAAAAACATCATCCAGGCTTCAATACAGGACGAAACGGGTCAGGATTGGCCGAAAAATAGAGAACAAAAAAAATTTCCTTCCTGTCCGCTTGAACCCGAGCCGAGTTAGAAAATTCAAAACATCAATGCAAAAAAATTCTAAAAATTAAAAAACATCATCCAGGCATCATTTCAAGACGAAACGGGTCAGGAAAGGCCTAAAAA
>NW_022155653.1:0-3963 GCF_001633185.2 Quercus lobata
TAAAAAATCAAAATAAATGCAAAAAATTTTAAAAATTAAAAACATCATCCAGGCTTCATTTCAAGACAAAACGGGTCAGGACAAACCAAAAAATAGAGAAGAAAAAAAATTTCATTCCTATCCGTTCGAACCCGACCCGAGTTACAAAATTCAAAAATAAATGCAAAAAAATTTTAAAAATTAAAAAACATCGTCCAGGCTTCATTTCAAGATGAAACGGGTCAGGATAGGCCGAAAAATAGAGAAGGAAAAAAATTTCATTCCTATCCGTCCGAACCCGACCCTAGTCACAAAATTCAAAAATAAATGCAAAAAAATTTTAAAAATTAAAAAACATCATCTACGCTTGATTTTCCAAGATGAAACGGTCAGGGATAGGCCGAAAAATAGAGAAGGAAAAAATTTCATCCTATCCGTCCGAAAACCCGACCCTAGTCACAAAATTCAAAAATAAATGCAAAAAAATTTTTTAAAAATTAAAACATTATCCAGGTTTCATTTCAATAGAAATGGGTCAGGGTAGGCCTGAAAAATAGAGAAGAAAAAAATTTCATTTCCTTATCCGTTCGAACCCGACCGAGTTAAAAATTCAAAAAAATAAGTGCAAAAAAAATTTTAAAAATTAAAAAACTCATCCAGGCTTTCATTTCAGACAAACGGTCAGGACAAGCCAAAAAATTAGAGAAGAAAAAAAAATTTCATTCCTATCCGTTCGAACCCGACCCGAGTTAAAAAATTCAAAAATAAATGCAAAAAAATTTTAAAAATTAAAAAACATCGTCCAGGCTTCATTTCAAGATGAAACGGGTCAGGATAAGCCGAAAAATAGAGAAGAAAAGAAATTTCATTCCTATCCGTCCGAACCCGACCCGAGTCACAAAATTCAAAAATAAATGCAAAAAAATTTTAAAAATTAAAAAACATCATCAAGGCTTGATTTCAAGAGGAGACGGATCAGGACAGTAAAAAAAAAAGAGAACAAAAAAAATTTCATTCCTATCCGGTCGAACCCGACCCGAGTTAAAAAATTCAAAAACAAATGCAAAAAAATTTTTAAAATTAAAAAACATCATCCAGGCTTCATTTCAAGATAAAACGGGTTTGGATAGGCCGAAAAATAGAGAAGAAAAAAAATTTCATTCCTATCCGTTCGAACCCGGCCCGAGTTAAAAAATTCAAAAATAAATGCAAAAAAATTTTAAAAATTAAAAAATATCATCCAGGCTTCATTTCAAAATGAAACGGATAAGAATAGGCCGAAAAATAGAGAAGAAAAAAAAATATCTTTCCTTTCAGTTCGAACCCGACCCGAGTTAAAAAATTCAAAAATAAATGCAAAAAAATTTTAAAAATTAAAAAACCTCATCCAGGCTTCATTACAAGATGAAACGGGTAAGAATAGGCCGAAAAATAGAGAAGAAAAAAAATTTCATTCCTATCCGTTCGAACCCGACCCGAGTTAAAAAATTCAAAAATAAATGTAAAAAAATTTTAAAAATTAAAAAACTTTATCCAGGCTTCATTTCAATATGAAATGGGTCAGGATAGGCCGAAAAATAGAGAAGAAAAAAAATTTCATTCCTATCTGTTCGAACCCGACCCGAGTTAAAAAATTCAAAAATAAATGCAAAAAAATTTTAAAAATTAAAAAACATCATCCAGGCTTCATTTCAAAACGAAACGGGTCAGGACAGGCCAAAAAATAGAGAACAAAAATAATTTCATTCCTATCCGTTCTAACCCGACCCGAGTTACAAAATTCAAAAATAAATGCAAAAAAATTTTAAAAATTAAAAAACATCATCCAGGCTTCATTTCAAGATGAAACGGGTCAGGACAGACCGAAAAATAGAGAACAAAAAAAATTTCATTCCAATCCGTTTGAATCCGTCTCGAGTTACAAAATTCAAAAATTAAGGTAAAAAAATTTTAAAAATTAAAAAACATCATCCAGGCTTCATTTCTAGATAAAACGGGTTAGGATAGGCCAAAAAATAGAGAAGAAAAAAAATCTCATTCCTATCCGTTCGAACCCGACCCGAGTTAAAAAATTCAAAAATAAATGCAAAAAAATTTTAAAAATTAAAAAACATTATCCAGGCTTCATTTCAATATGAAATGGGTCAAGATAGGTCGAAAAATAGAGAACAAAAAAAATTTCATTCCAATCCGTTTGAACCCGTCTCGAGTTACAAAATTCAAAAATTAAGGTAAAAAAATTTTAAAAATTAAAAAACATCATCCAGGCCTCATTTCAAGATAAAACGGGTTAGGATAGGGCGAAAAATAGAGAACAAAAAAAATTTCATTCCAATCCGTTTGAACCCGTCTCGAGTTACAAAATTAAAAAATTAAGGTAAAAAATTTTTAAAAATTAAAAAACATCATCCAGGCTTCATTTCAAGATAAAACGGGTTAGGATAGGCCGAAAAATAGAGAACAAAAAAATTTTCGTTCCTATCCGTTCGAACCCGACCCGAGTTACAAAATTCAAAAATAAATGCAAAAACATTTTAAAAATTAAAAAACATAATCCAGGCTTCATTTCAAGATGAAACTGGTCAGGACAGACCGAAAAATAGAGAACAAAAAAAATTTCATTCCTATCCGTTTGAACCCGTCTCGAGTTACAAAATTAAAAAATGAAGGTAAAAAAATTTTAATAATTAAAAAACATCATCCAGGCTTCATTTCAAGACAAAACGGGGCAGGACAAGCAAAAAAATAGAGAAGAAAAAAAATTTCATTCCTATCCGTTCGAACCCGACCCGAGTCACAAATTCAAAAAATAAATGCAAAAAATTTTAAAAATTAAAAACATCAATCTAGGCTTTGAAATTTCAAGAGGAACGACAGGAAGTAAAAAAAAAAGAGAACAAAAAAAATTAATTCCTATCCCGGTCGATCCCCCGCCCGAGTTAAAAATTCAAAAATAAATGCAAAAAAATTTTAAATTAAAAAAACATCATCCAGGCTTTCATTTCAAGATAAAACGGGTTAGGATAGGCCCGAAAAATAGGAGAAGAAAAAAATTTCATTCCTATCCGTTCGACCCGGCCC
Source organism: Quercus lobata (assembly GCF_001633185.2). Taxonomy (NCBI): domain Eukaryota; kingdom Viridiplantae; phylum Streptophyta; class Magnoliopsida; order Fagales; family Fagaceae; genus Quercus; species Quercus lobata. The sequence continues at coordinate 3,061 of NW_022155653.1, forward strand.
GAAGTTAAAAATTCAAAATAATGGCAAAAAAATCTTTAAAAATTAAAAAATATCATCCAGCTCATTTTCAAAAATGAAAGCGGATAGAATAGGCCGAAAAATAAGAGAAGAAAAAAAATATCTTCCTTTCCGTTCGAACTCCGATCCCGAGTTAAAAAATTCAAAAATAAAATGCAAAAAAATTTTAAAAAATTAAAAAACCTCATCCAGGGCTTCATTACAAGATGAAACGGGTAAGAATAGGCCGAAAAATAGAGAAGAAAAAAAATATATCTTTCCTTTCCGTTCGAACCCGACCCGAGTTAAAAAATTCAAAAATAAATGCAAAAAAATTTTAAAAATTAAAAAACCTCATCCAGGCATCATTACAAGATGAAACGGGTAAGAATAGGCCGAAAAATAGAGAAGAAAAAAAATTTCATTCCTATCCGTTCGAACCCGACCCGAGTTAAAAAATTCAAAAATAAATATAAAAAAATTTTAAAAATTAAAAAACATTATCCAGGCTTCATTTCAATATGAAATGGGTCAGGATAGGCCGAAAAATAGAGAAGAAAAAAAATTTCATTCCTATCTGTTCGAACCCGACCCGAGTTAAAAAATTCAAAAATAAATGCAAAAAAATTTTAAAAATTAAAAAACATCATCCAGGCTTCATTTCAAAACGAAAGGGGTCAGGACAGGCCAAAAAATAGAGAACAAAAATAATTTCATTCCTATCCGTTCGAACCCGACCCGAGTTACAAAATTCAAAAATAAATGCAAAAAAATTTTAAAAATTAAAAAACATCATCCAGGCTTCATTTCAAAACGAAACGGGTCAGGACAGGCCAAAAAATAGAGAACAAAAAAAATTTCATTCCTATCCGTTCTAACCCGACCCGAGTTACAAAATTCAAAAAT
>NW_022155654.1:0-3936 GCF_001633185.2 Quercus lobata
AAAAAAAAAAAAAAAAAAAAAAAAAAAAAAAAAGAAGAGAGAGAGAAAAATTAAAATTGTTGCGTTAAGTTTACCCAAGGTTCTCTCGCTCTCTTTCTTTGATTAATTGATTTAAGTCATGAGGGGGCAACAAAGTTGTCGGCTAGTTTCATAGTAAGGCTATAAAAATATTAGTCGCCCAAAGGAGAAATAGAATAATCCTAATTAACCATTCATATTTATTATTGTGTGTAATATATTTAATGCAATATCCTCTAACATGTGATAAAATGTATAAATGTAGGATTCACCCTACATAGGAGAAATGGTGCATGTTAATTACCCATAATATCAACTCTTTCTTGAACCCGAATTGTCCAGTCTTAAGGCCAAACATTGGCCATAAATCCATTTTTGACAATAAAATGAATGCTCTCCTTGAAGATGGGCATCCATTTTTAATGGTTTTTCAAGTACTCAATTGAGTAACTTAAAACACCAGGAACTAAGTATGTGAAGTAAAAATTAACGCAGTGGATAGTGTAATAACAGGGCTTAAATATAATTTAAGTTTAGGTAATTTGGTTGGATAGTTTTTGGTTTGGGTATTTAAGTAGAGAGAATATTTGGTATGCAATGTAAAACTACATTTTACCATGGTTTAATTTTAAATTATCTATAAAACATATGTATACATAATTGTCCACACCATGTCTTAATATCACACTATCGATAAATGGAAAACGGTCAAAGAGTTGGATATACTTTCATTTCATGGTATGAAATATGTGAACACAACACAAATTAGTTGATTTTCATAATTCCGTTATTCTTTTGCACTTATTTTTTGTTTCATGATTTTTTTTTTAAAAAAAATAAAAAATTAATCCTACCTTAAGAAGGCTACAAATATGCAATGAAACTACTAAACTAATTTATAATATCTTAAAATGTATATGTTTCATTACTCTAATTTAGTTTATTTTTTCTTTATAATATATGTACAATATTATCCAAAACCATCTTATATAAAATATTACAAAATTATACATGCATTACACAGACAACTTACTAGTTACTGTATTTTTAATAGTTGAGATTGAGAGTTAAAAAAACATAACTTCAATCTCAACTTTTAAATGAAAAAAATAGAAATATGAAAGGTAAAAAAAAAAAAAAAAAAAAAAAAGGTAAAGAAGTAAAAAATGGTTGTGAGATGAATATGAGCAATTGCACCTTATAGGAGCAATAAATGCATATAGTAAATATTACACCTAATCTAAAGCAGAAGAAATTTATCAAGTAGAAATTTACAAGGCCTAGTTGAAGTGTTGAACACGGCAAGAAGGTATATACTGTATACCTCAAGTCGGCAGGTTAGGACCCTAATGTAACTTGGACTTGGTCAGGTAATGGTACCGATCGGTTTATTACTGTATTCCAAAACTTTTGAAAGAACATGGACTGAAAAACGTTCTGATTCAAGTGATTATTAGAGGAATGAAAGGGCCCAATGTTTATATAAATTTCTTCTACCTTAAGCAAATTCCCATTTTGAAAACGAAAAAATTTCAAATAAATGCAAGATTAGTGAACAGTTAAAATATGTGGGTCTGAACTCTTAACTCTCAAGTCTTAAACCAGAAGAGAGAGAGATAATTGGTGGGGCTGTGGGGGTTGAAAGAAAACGGGGTAGCTCTAGAGCATTAAGCCAAAAATAATGAGAACCACCAAAGCTATCAGGCATTATCACGGAATGAAGAATCTTCAATAAAATTCCAGCACTTCACAATTTTTTCTAAAATTTCTAGCCCTACACTACCCTCAATTTCCTCAGATTGACTAAATCATCCAAATTGTTGAACATGGCACACACTGCTTTAGAGAAAGTGAACATCATAGTATAGGAAAGTGGAATTAATGTACGTCAATGGTCGTTGAGTCAAATGGTGTGAAGTACTAATGTGTCCATGTGTTTGTGATTATATACTAAGTACTTAAATTCCGTAATAATAGAACAAGTATTCCTTTATTATCAAAGGGAGTAAAAAATATTAATTGTTTATGCTTCTTTGATTTATTTGCTTTGCAAACAAGAAACAACAGAATTCATATACCCAGCAAAATGGGTTGGAGATTCAACACTGTTATATATAGCTGTGGCGAAAGCGGAATTTGAGAGAGCACTTCATCCACCTCCCATAACCACCGCCAAGTCCATCAACCTGAGGCGGAGCATTAGTGAACCAGTTATGCAGCATTTGGGATCCGCCTGGTATAAGCAGCAAGCTCAATGTTAGTGTCATCGTGTCTTCAGTCGTTAAGACTTCTCGTAAGTACTTTAATATTTGGGTTAACTTTTTTTTCTTTGGAAATGCGATAATTATAATGAGGAAAAAAAATTATATATTTAATTTTAATTTATAGTGTTTATTTTGTAATAATGTTTTAAATTATTAAGTCAAAAAATCAATTAACTTTTATTAAAAATGGGAATCGAAATCCGAAACTTTTTTTTTCAACAACAAATAATAAGACTTAACTAAAACCCACCGAGAGAAAATTATCTTGTTCACTACATTCCAATAAAGATGCGTGTACTTCATTTTTCTCATATGAGACTTTGGCTGTTGAATATGTGATTTTGATAGGAATGTTTGAAATTGAAAGTTGAAAAAGAAAAAAGAAAAAAACAATTTTTAATCTCTTCTACTAAATAAAAAAACATTAAAAAAAGTTAAAAATTGAAAAGTGAAGTGATAAATTTTTTTGTGAAAGAGAAATGAGTAATTGCACTTTGTGCAATACCAATACCCTAAGTATTGCACTGGATTTTAATCCGCTTAGTAGTAAGGGTTTATGTTTTGTCAAATAAATGTGAATTACAATTAAGAGAGTCAAGATGGGAATCCTGTCAACAAAGTGATTAGTGGCTGCTACTGGTGCATCCTTTTCCCTGCGACCTTAATAAAATTAGAAGAAAATATTCAATAAATAAAATTGGGATAATTATACTCCCTTGCTTTGAGTTTTGAAGAATATTCTTCCATTCTGTTTATATTAGTAACAGAATATTTTAAATTTCTATAAAATTCTATTTACCAAAATTTAACCATAATTAGTAAAACTATAATTGATAAATTTAGAATTAAAAGTCAAAGTTTACCAAACACACACACACACACACACACAAAAAAAAAAAAAAAAGGTCTATGAAGATCATTTAAAATACACTTTAATTAAAATTTTAAAACAATGGATTTTAATTCTGAAAGGGAGGATAATTTTGAAAATTTACCCTTAAGCAAATGTTAGGTTAGTGCAAAATATTTTTAACATTCAATTTAATAGAGCTTAGTTAAACGAATATCAAAGATGACAATGTTTTTTTTTTATTAAGTTTTGGTTAAAGTGTTGATCCCTCAAAACTTAAGAAGAGAGCCCAACAAAATTCATGACAATGGAAATAAAAAACTTCATGGCAAGAGCAAATTATAATAAAAGAAAATATGTGAATTAAGTGAGAAAGGAGAAAAAGGGCTTCAAAATAGTGTTGTTGAATCGGAGAGACCAAAAGTTTTTGGACCCGTCAAATTAGTGAAAAGTGGTGTTAGAGTCTTTCAAGAAACACACAATCTTTGACGAGGAATGAGTGACCAAAATGGGCATTTGTCCATTTCGCCAAAACTTTCCAGCAAAATGTCCCATATTTAAAACTATTTAGGGAAATGTTCCTGTTTTAAAACTCGATTTTCTAAAAATCAAGTTTTACATTTAGTGTGCATTTGGATACAGCTTATTTTGCTGAAAATTGAAAACTGAAAACTGAAAATAATAAAATAATATTTTTTAATTACTGTTCATCAGAGAGAACATTGTGCATTTGCCTTGGTGCACTATTCATGGACATGAACAGTGCACCAGGCGCTGGACTTTAAAAAAAAAAAAAAAAAAAAA
>NW_022155655.1:0-3935 GCF_001633185.2 Quercus lobata
ACAAGTTTTGGACAGAACCAAGGCCTTGCATGGTCCTCGGACTCAAGCCTATGGGGAAACCAAGTACAAAAGAGAAAGCTCACAAGTTTTGGACAGAACCAAGGCCTTGCATGGTCCTCGGACTCAAGCCTATGGGGAAACCAAGTACAAAAAAGAAAAATTACAAGTTTTGGACAGAACCAAGGCCTTGCATGGTCCTCAGACTCAAGCATATGGGGAAACCAAGTACAAAAAGGAAATCTTACAAGTTTTGGACAGAACCAAGGCCTTACATGGTCCTCGGACTCAAGCCTATGGGGAAACCAAGTACAAAAAGGAAATCTTACAAGTTTTGGACAGAACCAAGGCCTTGCATGGTCTTCGGACTCAAGCCTATGGGGAAACCAAGTACAAAAAGGAAATCTTCCAAGTTTTGGACAGAACCAAGGCCTTGCATGGTCTTCGACTCAAGGCTATGGGGAAAACAAAGTACAAAAAAGAAAAAAATTACAAGTTTTGGACAGAAACGCAAGGCCTTGCACGGTCCTCCGGACTCAAGACTAATGGGAAAACCAAGTACAAAAAGGAATTCTACAAGTTTTGGACAGAACCAAGGCCTTGCATGGTCTTCGAAACATCAAGCTATGGAGAAAACCAAGAGTACAAAAAAGAAAAAATTACAAGTTTTGGACAGACCACCAAGGCCTTGCAAGGTCCTCGGACTCAAGCCTATGGGGAAACCAAGTACAAAAAAGAAAAATTACAAGTTTTGGACAGAACCAAGGCCTTGCATGGTCCTCGGTCTCAAGCCTATGGGGAAACCAAGTACAACAAAGAAAAATTACAAGTTTTGGACAGAAGCAAGGCCTTGCATGGTCTTTGGACTTAAGCCGATGGGGAAACCAAGTACAAAAAAGAAAAATTACAAGTTTTGGGCAGAACCAAGGCCTTGCACGGTCCTCGGACTCAAGCCCATGGGGAAACCAAGTACAAAAAAGAAAAATTACAAGTTTTGGACAGACTCAAGGCCTTGCATGGTCCTCGGACTCAAGCCTATGGGGAAACCAAGTACAAAAAGGAAATCTTACAAGTTTTGGACAGAACCAAGGCCTTGCATGTTCCTCGGACTCAAGCCTATGGGGAAACCAAGTACAAAAAAGAAAAATTACAAGTTTGTTGGATAGAACCAAGGCCTTGCATGGTCCTTGGACTCAAGCCTATGGGAAACCTAAGTACAAAAAAAAGAAAAATTAATAAGTTTTGGACAGAACCAAAGCCTTGCATGGTCCTCGACTCAAAGCATAGGGGAAACCAAGTACTAAAACGGAAATCTTACAAGTTTTGGACAGAACCAAAGGGCCTTACAGGTCCTCGGACTCAAGCCTATGGGGAACCAAGTGCAAAAAGGAAATCTTACAAGTTTTGGACGAACAAGGCCTTGGCATGGTCTTCCCCGACTCAAGCCTAATGGGTCATTGCTGCTTTTCGGTGTTATTGATGGTTGGGATGGTTGGGTTTTCGGGTGCGGTGGGCGTTGCTAAAAAAAAAGAAAACCAAGTACAAAAAGGAAATCTTACAAGTTTTGGACAGAACCAAGGCCATGCATGGTCTTCGGACTCAAGCCTATGGGGAAACCAAGTACAAAAAGGAAATCTTACAAGTTTTGGACAGAACCAAGGCCTTGCATGGTCTTCGGACTCAAGCCTATGGGGAAACAAAGTACAAAAAAGAAAAATTACAAGTTTTGGACAGAACGAAGGCCTTGCACGGTCCTCGGACTCAAGCCTATGGGGAAACCAAGTACAAAAAGGAAATCTTACAAGTTTTGGACAGAACCAAGGCCTTGCATGGTCCTCGGACTCAAGCCTATGGGGAAACCAAGTACAAAAAAGAAAAATTACAAATTTTGGATTGAACCAAGGCCTTGCAAGGTCCTCGGACTCAAGCCTATGGGGAAACCAAGTACAAAAAAGAAAAATTACAAGTTTTGGACAGAACCAAGGCCTTGCATGGTTCTCGGACTCAAGCCTATGGGGAAACCAAGTACAAAAAGGAAAACTTACAAGTTTTGGACAGAACCATGGCCTTGCATGGTTCTCGGACTCAAGCCTATGGGGAAACCAAGTACAAAAAAGAAAACTTACAGTTTTGGAACAGAACAAGGCCTTCATGGTCCTCGGACTCAAGCCTATGGGGAAACCAAGTACAAAAAAGAAAACTTACAAGTTTTGGACAGAACCAAGGCCTTGCATGGTCCTCGGACTCAAGCCTATGGGGAAACCAAGTACAAAAAGGAAATCATACAAGTTTTGGACAGAACCAAGGCCTTGCAAGGTCTTCGGAATCAAGCCTATGGGGAAACCAAGTACAAAAAAAGAAAAATTACAAGTTTTGGACAGAACCAAGGCCTTGCATGGTCCTCGGACTCAAGCCTATGGGGAAACCAAGTAGAAAAAAGAAAGCTCATAAGTTTTAGACAGAACCAAGGCCTTGCATGGTCCTCGGACTCAAGCCTATGGGGAAACCAAGTACAAAAGAGAAATATTACAAGTGTTAGACAGAACCAAGGCCTTGCATGGTCCTCGGACTCAAGCCTATTGGGAAACCAAGTACAAAAAAGAAAGCTCATAAGTTTTGGACAGAACCAAGGCCTTGCATGGTCCTCGCACTCAAGCCTATGGGGAAACCCAGAGTAAACAAAAAGGAAATCTTACAAGTTTTGGACAGAACCAAGGCCTTACATGGTCCTCGACTCAAAGCCTATGGGAAACCAAGTACAAAAGGAAATCTTACAGTTTTGGACAGAACCAAGGCCTTGCATTGTCTTCACACTCAGCCTATGGGGAAACCAAGTACAAGGATCTTACAAGTTTTGGACAGAACCAAGGCCTTGCACGGTCCTCGGACTCAAGCCCTATGGGGAAACCAAGTACAAAAAAGAAAAATTACATGTTTTGGACAGAACCAAGGCCTTGCATGGTCCTCGGACTCAAGCCTGTGGGGAAACCAAGTACAAAAAGGAAATCTTACAAGTTTTGGACAGAACCAAGGCCTTGCATGGTCCTCGGACTCAAGCCTATGGGGAAACCAAGTACAAAAAAGGAAATACAAAAGTTTTGGTTTTGGACAGAACCAAGGCCTTGCATGGTCCTCGGACTCAAGCCTATGGGGAAACCAAGTACAAAAAAGAAAAAATTACAAGTTTTGGACAGAACCAAGGCCTTGCATGGTCCTCGGACTCAAGCCTATGGGGAAACCAAGTACAAAAAAGAAAAATTACAAGTTTTGGACAGAACCAAGGCCTTGCATGGTCCTCGGACTCAAGCCTAAGGGGAAACCAAGTACAACAAAGAAAAATTACAAGTTTTGGACAGAACCAAGGCCTTGCATGGTCTTTGGACTCAAGCCTATGGGGAAACCAAGTACAAAAAAGAAAAATTACAAGTTTTGGGCAGAACCAAGGCCTTGCAAGGTCCTCGGACTCAAGCCTATGGGGAAACCAAGTACAAAAAAGAAAAATTACAAGTTTTGGACAGACTCAAGGCCTTGCATGGTCCTCGGACTCAAGCCTATGGGGAAACCAAGTACAAAAAAGAAAAATTACAAGTTTTGGACAGAACCAAGGCCTTGCATGGTCTCGGACTCAAGCCTATGGGGAAACCAAGTACAACAAAGAAAAATTACAAGTTTTGGACAGAACCAAGGCCTTGCATGGTCTTCGGACTCAAGCCTATGGGGAAACCAAGTACAAAAAAGAAAAATTACAAGTTTTGGGCAGAACCAAGGCCTTGCACGGTCCTCGGACTCAAGCCTATGGGGAAACCAAGTACAAAAAAGAAATCTTACAAGTTTTGGACAGAACCAAGGCCTTGCATGGTCTTCGGACTCAAGCCTATGGGGAAACAAAGTACAAAAAAGAAAAATTACAAGTTTTGGACAGAACCAAGGCCTTGCAT
>NW_022155656.1:0-3924 GCF_001633185.2 Quercus lobata
GAAAATGAAGTTTTGGACAGAACCAAGGTATTGCATGGGTCCTCGGACTCAAACATATAGGGAAACCAACTACTTAGAAAATCAAGTGTTTGGAACAGAACCACAGGTTATTGCATGGTCTCGGACTCAAGCCTATGGGGAAACCAACTCACCTTAAAAATTCAGTTTTGGACAGAACCAAGGACAGAACCAAGGTATTGCATGGTTCTCGGACTCAAACCTAATGGGAAACCAACTTCTTAGAAATCAAGTTTTGGACAGAATCAAGGTATTGCATGGTCCTCGAACTCAAGCCTATGGGAAAACCAACTACTTAAAAATCATGTTTTGGACAGAACCAAGGTATTGCATGGTTCTCGGACTCAAACCTATGGAAAACCAACTACTTAGAAATCAAGTTTTGGATAGAATCAAGGTATTGCATGGTCCTCGAACTCAAGCCTATGGGAAAACCAACTACTTAAAAATCAAGTTTTGGACAGAATCAAGGTATTGCATGGCCCTCGGACTCAAACCTATGGGGAAACCAACTACTTAAAAATCAAGTTTTGGACAGAACCAAGGTATTGCATGGTCCTTGGACTCAAGCTTATGGGGAAACCAATTACTTAAAAATCAAGTTTTGGACCGAACCAAGGTATTGCATGGTCCTCGGACTCAAACCTATGGGGAAACCAACTACTTAGAAATCAAGTTTTGGACAGAATCAAGGTATTGCATGGTCCTTGAACTCAAGCCTATGGGAAAACCAGCTACTTAAAAATCAAGTTTTGGACAGAACCAAGGTATTGCATGGTCCTCGGACTCTAGCCTGTGGGGAAACCAACTACTTAGAAAATTAAGTTTTGGACTGAATCAAGGTATTGCATGGTCCTGGAACTCAAGCCTATGGGAAAAACAACTACTTAAAAATCAAGTTTTGGACAGAACCACCGTATTGCATGGTCCTCGGACTCAAACCTATGGGGAAACCAACTACTTAGAAATCAAGTTTTGGACAGAAGTAAGGTATTGCATGGTCCTCGGACTCAATCCAATGGGGAAACCAACTACTTAGAAAATGAAGTTTTGGACAGAACCAAGGTATTGCATGATCCTCGGACTCAAACCGATAGGGAAACCAACTAATTAAAAATCAAGTTTTGGACAGAACCAAGGTATTGCATGGTCCACGGACACAAACCTATAGGGAAACCAACTACTTAGAAATCAAGTTTTGGACAGAATCAAGGTATTGCATGGTCCTGGAACTCAAGCCTATGGGAAAAACAACTACTTAAAAATCAAGTTTTGGACAGAACCACCGTATTGGATGGTCCTCGGACTCAAAACTATGGGGAAACCAACTACTTAGAAATCAAGTTTTGGACAGAACCAAGGTATTGCATGGTCCTCGGACTCAATCCTATGGGGAAACCAACTACTTAGAAAATGAAGTTTTGGACAGAACCAAGGTATTGCATGGTCCTCGGACTCAAACCGATAGGGAAACCAACTACTTAGAAATCAAGTTATGGACAGAATCAAGGTATTGCATGGTCATCGAACTCACGCCTATGGGAAAACCAACTACTTAAAAATCATGTTTTGGATAGAACCAAGGTATTGCATGGTCTTCGGACTCAAACCTATGGGGAAACCAACTACTTAGAAATCAAGTTTTGGACAGAATCAAGGTATTGCATGGTCCTCGAACTCAAGCCTATGGGAAAAACAACTACTTAAAAATCAAGTTTTGGACAGAACCAAGGTATTGCATGGTCCTCGAACTCAAGCCTATTGGAAAACCAACTACTTAAAAATCAAGTTTTGGTCAGAACCAAGGTATTGCATGGTCCTCGGACTCAAACCTATGGGGAAACCAACTACTTAGAAATCAAGTTTTGGACAGAACCAAGGTATTGCATGGTCCTCGGACTCAACACTATGGGGAAACCAACTACTTAGAAAATGAAGTTTTGGACAGAACCAAGATATTGCATGGTCCTCGGACTCAAACCTATAGGGAAACCAACTACTTAGAAAATCAAGTTTTGGACAGAACCAAGGTATTGCATGGTCCTCGGACTCAAGCCTATGGGGAAACCAACTACTTAAAAATCAAGTTTTGGACATAACCAAGGTATTGCACGGTTCTCGGACTCAAACCTATAGGGAAACCAACTTCTTAGAAATCAAGTTTTGGACAGAATCAAGGTATTGCATGGTCCTCGAACTCAAGCCTATGGGAAAACCAAACTACTTAAAAACATGGTTTTGACTGGAATCCAAGTATTGCATGGTCTTCGGACTCAAAACCTATGGCGAAACCACTACTTAGAAATCAAGTTTTGGGACAGAATTCAAGGTATTTGCATGGTCCTCGAACTCAAGCCTATGGAAAATCCACTACTTAAAAATCCAAAGTTTTGATAGAACCAAGTATTTGCATGGTCCTCGGACTCAAAACTAATGGAAACCAACTACTTAGAAATCAAGTTTGGACAGAACAAGGTATTGCAATGGTCTCGAACTCAAGCCTATGGGAAACCAACTACTTAGAACAATGAAGTTTTGGACAGAACCAAGGTATTGCATGGTCCTCCTGGAACGGACTCAAACCTATGGGGAAACCAACTACTTAGAAAATGAAGTTTTGGACAGAACCAAGGTATTGCATGGTCCTCGGACTCAAACCTATAGGGAAACCAACTACTTAGAAAATTAAGTTTTGGACAGAACCAAGGTATTGCATAGTCCTCGGACTAAAGCCTGTGGGGAAACGAACTACTTAGAAAATTAAGTTTTGAACAGAACCAAGGTATTGCATGGTCCTCGGATTAAAACTGATAGGGAAGCCAACTACTTAGAAAATCAAGTTTTGGACAGAACCAAGGTATTGCATGGTCCTCGGACTTAAGCCTATGGGGAAACCAACTACTTAAAAATCAAGTTTTGGACAGAACCAAGGTATTGCATGGTCCACGGACTCAAACCTATAGGGAAACCAACTACTTAGAAAAAATCAAGTTTTGATCGAAATCAATGTATTGCACTGGTTCTGGAACTCAAGCTGATGGGAAAGAACAACTACTAAAATCACAGTTTTGGACAGACCAAGGTATTGCAAATGGTCCTCGGGACCAAACACTATGGAAACCAACTACTCAGAAAATCAAGTTTTGGAAACAGAACTCAAGGTATTGCATTGGCCTCTCCGACTCAAGCCTATGGGGAACCAACTACAGAAAAATGAAGTTTGGTAACAATGAACCATAGGGTATTGCATGGTCCTCGGACTCAAACCTATAGGGAACCATATCTACTTAGAAAATCAAGTTTTGGGACAGATACCAAGGTAGTTGCATGTCCTCGGACGTCAAGCCTAATGGGTGTGAAAACCAAACTACTAAAATCAAGTTTTGGACAGAACGCAAGGTAAGTTGCTGGTTCTCCCGGACTCAAACCTAAATGGGAAACCAACTCTGAGAAATCAAGTTTTGCGGACAGAAATCAAGGGTATGGCCATGGTCCTCGGAAACTCAAGCCTATGGGAAAATCCAATACTTAAAAATCATGTTTTTGGACAGAACCATAGGTATTGCATGTTCTCAGGTACATCAAACCTATGGAAAACCAACTACTTTAGAAAAACAAGTTTTGGGATAGAACAAGGTATTGCAGGTCCCCCTCTGAAGCTCAGCCTATGGGGAAACCAACTACAGAAAAATCAAGTTTTGGACAGAACCAAGGTATTGCATTGGCCTCGGACTCAAACCTATAGGGAAACCAACTACTTAGAAATCAAGTTTTGGACAGAATCAAGGAATTGCATGGTCCTCGAACTCAAGCCTATGGGAAAACCAACTACATAAAAATCAAGTTTTGGACAGAACCAAGGTATTGCATGGTCCTCAGACTCAAACCTATGGGGAAACCAACTAC
>NW_022155657.1:0-3905 GCF_001633185.2 Quercus lobata
AAAATTCTAAAATAAATGCAAAAAAATTTTAAAAATTAAAAAACATCATCCAGGCTTCATTTCAAGACGAAACGGGTCAGGACAGGCCGAAAAATTGAGAACAAAAATAATTTCCTTCCTCTCCGTTCGAAGCCGATCCGAGCTAGAAAATTCAAAATATAAATGCCAAAAAATTTTAAAAATTGAAAAACATCATCCAGGTTTCATTTCAAGACCATACGGGCCAGGATAGGCCGAGAAATAGAGAACAAAAATAATTTCCTTCCTACCCGTTCGAAACCGGCCCGAGATAGAAAATTCAAAAAATAAATGCAAAAAAATTTTAAAAATTAAAAAACATCATCCAGGCTTCATTTTCAAGTGAAACGAGGTTCAGGTAGGGCGAAAAATTGAGAACAAAAATAATTTCCTTTCCTACCGTTCGAACCCGGCACGACGTTCGAAAATTCTAAAAATAAATTGCAAAAAAATTTAAAAATTAAAACATCATCCAGGCTTAATTTCAAGACGAAACGGGTCAGGACAGGCCGAAAAATCGAGAACAAAAATAATTTCCTTCCTATCCGTTCGAACCCGACCCGAGTAGAAAATTCAAAAAATAAATGCAAAAAAATTTTAAAAATTAAAAAACATCATCCAGGTTCATTTCAAGACGAAACGGGTCAGGATAGGCCGAGAAATAGAGAACAAAAATAATTTCCTTCCTACCCGTTCGAAATCGGGCCGAGATAGAAAATTCAAAAAATAAATGCAAAAAAATTTAAAAAATTAAAAAACATCATCCAGGCTTCATTTCAAGACGAAACGGGTCAGGACAGGCCGAAAAATTGAGAACAAAAATAATTTCCTTCCTATCCGTTCGAAGCCGATCCGAGCTAGAAAATTCAAAATATAAATGCCAAAAAATTTTAAAAATTGAAAAACATCATCCAGGTTTCATTTCAAGACCATACGGGCCAGGATAGGCCGAGAAATAGAGAACAAAAATAATTTCCTTCCTACCCGTTCGAAACCGGGCCGAGATAGAAATTTCAAAAAATAAATGCAAAAAAATTTTAAAAATTAAAAAACATCATCCAGGCTTCATTTCAAGACGAAACGGGTCAGACCAGGCCGAAAAATTGAGAACAAAAATAATTTTCCGTTCCTATCCGTTCGACCCGACCCGAGATAGAAAATTTCAAAAACATAAATGCAAAAAATTTTTAAAATTAAAACACATCATCCAGGTTTCATTTGCCAAGATGAAACGGGTCAAGGACAGGGCGAAAAATTGAGAACAAAATAAATTTTCCTTCCTATCCGTTCGAGCGCCGACCCTGAGCTAGAAATTCAAAAATAAATGCAAAAATTTTTAAAAATTAAAAGCATCATCCAGGCTTCATTTCAAGACGAAAAAGGATGGCTCTCAGGCGAAATCGAGGACAAAAAAATTTTTCTTCCTATCTGTTGGAAACCAGACACGAGTTAGAAATTTCAAAAATAAATGCAAAAAAATTTTAAAAATTAAAAAACATCATCCAGGCATCATTTCAAGACGAAACGGGTCAGGACAGGCAAGAAAAAAAAATAAAAGAGACATACATATTTTCCTTCGTACCCGTTGAACCGGCCGCGAGTTTCGAACTTCAAAAATAAATGGAAAAAAATTTTAAAAATCAAAAATCATTCAGCTTAATTTCAAGACGAAACGGTCCAGCACAGACCCGAAAATCGAGAACAAATAATTTCCTTCCTATCCGTTCGAACTCCGACCCGAGATAATGAATAATTCAAGAAAAATAAATGCAAAAAAATTTTAAAATTAAAAACATCATCCAGGCCTTTTCAGGTTTTCAAGATGAAAAACGGGTCAGGACACACCGAAAAATTGAGAACAAAAATAATTTCTTTCCTACCCGTTCGAACCCGGGCCGAGTTAGAAAATTCGGAAATAAATGCAAAAAACTTCTAAAAAATAAAAAATATCATCCAGGGTTTATTTCATGACCATACGGGCAAGGATAGGCCGAAAAATGGAGAACAAAAATAATTTCCTTCCTACCCGTTCGAACCCGGCCCGAGTTAGAAAATTCGAAAAAAACATGCAAAAAAATTTTAAAAATTAAAAAACATCATCCAGGCTTCATTTGAAGACAAAACGGGTCTGGACACACCAAAAAATGGAGAACAAAAATAATTTCCTTCCTACCCTTTCGAACCCGGGCCGAGTTAGAAAATTCGAAAATAAATGCAAAAAAATTCAAAAAAATAAAAAATATCATCCAGGGTTCATTTCATGACCATGCGGGCCAGGATAGGGCGAAAAATTGAGAACAAAAATAATTTCCTTCCTATCCGTTCGAACCCGACCCGAGCTAGAAAATTCAAAAAATAAATTGAAAAAAAATTCTAAAAATTAAAAAATATCATCCAGGGTCCATTTCAAGACCATACAGGCCAGGATAGGCCGAAAAATAGAGAACAAAAATAATTTCCTTCCTACCCGTTCGAACCCGGCCCGAGTTACAAAATTCGAAAAAACATGCAAAAAAATTTTAAAAATTAAAAAGCATCATCCAGGCTTCATTTGAAGACAAAACGGGTCTGGACACACCAAAAAATTGAGAACAAAAATAATTTCCTTCCTACCCTTTCGAACCCGGGCCGAGTTAGAAAATTCGAAAATAAATGCAAAAAAATTCTAAAAAATAAAAAATATCATCCAGGGTTCATTTCATGACCATGCGGGCCAGGATAGGCCGAAGAATAGAGAACAAAAATAATTTCCTTCCTACCCGTTCGAACCCGGCCCGAGTTAGAAAATTCGAAAATAAATGCAAAAAAATTTTAAAAATTAAAAAACATCATCCAGGCTTCATTTCAAGACGAAACGGTTCAGGACAGACCGAAAAATTGATAACAAAAATAATTTCCTTCCTACCCGTTCGAACCCGGGCCGAGTTAGAAAATTCGAAAATAAATGCAAAAAAATTTCTAAAAATTAAAAAACATCATCCAGGATTCATTTCAAGACCATACGGGCCAGGATAGGCCGAAAAATAGAGAGCAAAATTAATTTCCTTCCTAACCGTTCGGACCCGGCCCGAGTTAGAAAATTCTAAAATGAATGCAAAATAATTTTAAAAATGAAAAAACATCATCCAGGCTTCATTTCAAGACGAAACGGGTCAGGACAGGCCGAAAAATTGAGAACAAAAATAATTTCCTTCCTATCTTTTCAAACCCGACACGTGTTAGAAAATTCAAAAATAAATGCAAAATAATTTTACAAATTGAAAAACATCATCCAGGCTTCATTTCAAGACGAAACGGGTCAGGACAGGCCGAACAATTGAGAACAAAAATAATTTCCTTCCTATCCGTTCGAACCCGACCCGAGCTAGAAAATTCAAAAAATAAATCCAAAAAAATTTTAAAAATTAAAAAACATCATTCAGGCTTCATTTCAAGACGAAACGGGTCAGGACAGGCCGAACAATTGAGAACAAAAATAATTTCCTTCCTATCCGTTCGAACCCGACCCGAGCTAGAAAACTCAAAAAATAAATGCAAAAAAATTTTAAAAATTAAAAGCCATCATCCAGGCTTCATTTCAAGACGAAAGGGGTCAGGACAGACCGGAAAATAGAGAAAAAAAAAATTTTCTTTCCCATCCGTTTGAACTTGGCCCAAGTTAGAAATTGAAAAATAAATGCAAAAAAATTTTAAAAATTAAAAAAAACATCATCCAGGCTTCATTTCAGGGCGAAACGGGTCAGGAAAGGCCGAAAAATAGAGAACAAAAAAAATTTCCTTCCTATCCGTTCGAACCCGACCCGAGTTAGAAAATTCAAAACTAAATGCAAAAAAATTTTAAAAATTAAAAAAAAATCATCCAGGCTTTCATTTCAAGACGAAACGGG
>NW_022155658.1:0-3902 GCF_001633185.2 Quercus lobata
CTTTGAATTTGTAGCAAGGAGGGTATCCATGTAGCTTATAAAACTTATCAACGAAATGGCCAAGCAAACCACAATGAATGCACTAAGGTCTAGGCTTTCCTTAGTTGAAGGAACTAGAATTTGTGGGATTGTTGGATGGCCTGTTATTGGTGTAGGAATTGAAATTAGACTTAGACAATAATGTTGCTACTGACTCAGTATGCACATCCTATCCTAAACCAACTTTCCTTTGTTTTTCTTCTTGAAGAACAAGAGAAAAGACTTTGTGCAACGCAGGCATAGGTTCCATGAGAAGGATTTGCCCCTTTACAACTCCATAACTTTTATTCAACCCTATTAGAAGGGCCATACTGCACTCTTCTATTTGATGTCCACAAGAACAAAATTTGTAATTTGAGAGTTCATCTCAAACAACCTCGAATCTAGTGTAATAGAAATTGATAGTTGAATCATCTTGAGTTAGAGAACACAGTCTTACATAACTCAAAGATTTGAGGGCCATTGCCTTGTGAATATTTGTGCTTGAGATCAACCTAGACTTCTCGACCAATATTGAAATATGTACAAGGTCCTTCGACAATGAATTTAGAAGCCAAGATAGTACCATATTATTAATCTTTTTCCATGAACTATAAAGAGGATCAATAGTGGAACATGGATCTGAAATGATTCTATTGATGAACTCTATCTTGTTCTTCACATTCAAAGCAATAAGAATGGACCTGCTCCAAGTATTGTAATTATCTTTAATGAGTGGCTGAGTAACAAAAACTATGCCTGGATTATCACCATTTTGTAATAGATATAGACTCAGGTATCTTCCCAATCTGAAGTGGCTTGAGGAGCCAAAATAGTTTGAGGAAATTAAGAATCAGAAGTAGCCATTAAATTTGACTTAGATCAAATCAAATTCAACAAGATTGATTTAATCAAGAAGATGAATCCCAAGTAATACAGCAATTAGGTCAAATTCAATCAAGAACTTGAATTTCCCAAAAATCGTATTTTAGGAATTCAAAGATCAAACACTGCTAATTTAATTAAGAAAAATTACGGAAAGAAAAATCAAATCAAAATGCGAAATTGATTCTATAAATTGACAAGAAAGCAAATCGATTGAACTAAAAGCAAGAACAGAAACTTGGAATTGAATACACGAAACTGAAGAAAGCAAGAACACACACTAGGGAGATCAACAATGAATTCAAGGCTTGTTGTGCTAGTTAGGTTCTGATACCATACTAAACTTGCTTGAGGAAACCATATAAGTTGAAGGTGATGAACCAAGACTTTGGAAATGGTTTATATATTCACATAATGAATTAATTTACAGAAGCTTTGTCCTTATATAATAATAAGAAACAACAAATGCCCAAATTTCATCATTGCTCTTTTTTCTTTATTTTTTTCCCTAAACTCATTGAGGGTGAAATCAAGTATTTACACTTACTTACTTTAGTTATGTTAGGTTTACCAGATACTACATAGCCTTATAATAGTGATTATTGTTACTTCACAAGAGACCAAGGTTATCAAGATCTAGATTTTGAACAGAATCAGTGAGAGAGTTTAGGTATTGGATTGTAGGATTGGCATAAGAATTGTATGATCCTACTTTTCGATTAGAAAAATATATGAAAAAATATTTATAATTATAATTCATATTATATGTTAAAGAAACATTAAACAAAAATAATTTTTGACACAAGCATATTACTATATATAATTGCAGAAGTTTATTTCTATATTATCTCCCATTAAGCCACATGTACATTAAAAAAAATTAAAAAACAAAATGCTACAACACTTAAGTCAACCGTTATACTTTTTATATGTAAAAATCCTGAACCATCCCTAGTCGCTCATTAATATACTGTCTAAGGGTCTGTTTAGATACCTCTTATTGCTGAAAACTGAAAATACTGTAGAAAAATAATTTTTAAATATGTGAATAGTGCCGTGGGACCTAGTTTTAAAATTGTTTTTGCTGAAAAAAAATATATATATTTGCGGTAGGAAATGCACAAAACGTGCTTCCCAAACTCATACTAAAGCAACTATCAAAATTCAAAAGATCCCGTTGTCAATATTGCATTTTCATACCGTTTCTTTCAGACACTAATAAAGTTGCTTAATCTAGTATTGCTATCTAAGTTATGATGGGCACAAGGCGTATTATATTTCAATTAAATTTTATAAAAATACTTTGTAAATTTACTTTAAAATTTGAGTCACAGTTTAAGTTCACACAGGCATCTCTACTATCCACTGGATTACTTTGTGCTATTGTGTAGACTCTTGCATTTATCATTCTCTTTATGTTATGATGATTGTAAAGCATTTATTTTTAGAAGTGATCTTCCTTCAACTTAAAGCGTCAAGATGGTGAATTTTTATAAATGTTAGGTCTTGGGCACTATACTGTATGTGGCTTTTACGATAGTGTAAGTATATCCATGTGGATATACATTTCTTTTATTGCAAGTAGATTCATTGTAAAAAGTAAGTTGGCAGATAGCTGGGGTTGATTAGATTTCTTATAAATCCTCAGAATTTTAAGTATGTTCTGCCACAATTTTGTTAAATGAATATGTTTTGCATTTTCTTGTTTAATGTTGTTGAGAGCTTCCAATTTTCACAAGATCTTTCTTTGTTTAAAGCCAATGGTATGCAGGAAGAAGAGTGACATTCTAAGATATTGCAGATATGTGCCTTAACTAACGCCCCAAACGGTATAGTTAATTCTACTCAAATATATAATCCTACCTTATTAAAGCTTCTATTCTTGCTTTGATTCACGCAACACATGGTAGATATCCATAAAGCAAAAACCTGAGAAAATACAAGCTGACCTCAAATTTAAAAAATAAATAAAAAATAAAAAATAAAAAATTTAGTATAAGAAAGTTTGGTTTTTTAATAAGTTTAAGCAATTTTTTTAACAGGTAATTAGATTGAGCTAATTTTGTATCTGGTTTTTGGGAAAATGCTTGGCCTTTAAATTTTTAATCCAGTTGTTGCAAACAAAAGGCTAGCATTTGGGATTGAATGTATTGCTGGTATGAGAAAGTTTGGTTTTTAAGTTCCTTTTAGGCAATTTAGAATCTGAGTTTAGTGAAAATGTTTGGATTTTAAGCCTTTCTGTTTTGTTGTTGCAAACAAAGGGTTAGTGTGTTTGGAACATAAGTAGATATTGGTATAGGAAAGTTTGGTTTTTACTTAGTTTAAGCTAGTTTGGTATCTGCTTTTATGCAAATGGTTGGCTTATTAAAAATCCATTCACTTTGTACAAACAAAGGGATAGTGTGTGTGTGTGTAGGAGTGAAGTTGCTTTTCTTGAGGGAACATAACTACATAAGTGCTTGTGCTGGATGGACAGGTCGGTGTATGCCGGACTCACCTGGACATTCCTTTTGATTTATATGGTGCGCTGCGCTGCTGTGACTTTGGAGAGGCATAACCCAGAAAGATCACTGACGGCGATACGGATGTCACATTTCAGGATTAGACCGTTGGCAGGTTGTGGTGGACTGTTGTCCCAAGTACATCGAGAACAGAAACGATTGGTGCTTGGTAAGCTCGGCTTAAATCCTGTTCATCAGCTGTATTTTATATCCAAGTCTGCGGACGCCGTGGACTCTTAATGGATTAAAGGTAAGGACTAGGCCCGTTTTCGTCTTTAAATGATGCCTGGATGATGTTATTTAATTTTTAGAATTTTTTTGCAGTTATTTTTTGAATTTTCTAACTCGGCTCGGATTCGAGCGGACAGGAAGGAATTTTTTTTTGTTCTCTATTTTTAGGCCAATCCTGACCCGTTTCATCCTGAATTGAAGCCTGGATGATGTTTTTTAATTTTTAGAATTTTTTTGCATTTATTTTTTGAATTTTCTAACTCGGCT
>NW_022155659.1:0-3890 GCF_001633185.2 Quercus lobata
TATTTCCTATCCGTTCGACCTGACCAAGAGTAAAAATTCAAAATAAAATGCAAAAAAATTCAAAAAATTAAAAAACATCATCCAGGCTTCCTTTCAAGACGAAAGAGGTCAAGACAGGCCAAAAAATAGAGAACAAAAAAAATTTCCTTCCTATCCATTCGAACCCGACCCGAGTTAGAAAATTTAAAAATAAATGCAAAAAAATTCTAAAAATTAAAAAAAATCATCCAGGCTTCATTTCAAGACGACACGGGTCAGGACAGGCCGAAAAAAAGGGAACAAAAAAAATTTATTTCCGACCCGTTCGAACCTGACCCGAGTTAGAAAATTCAAAAATAAATGCAAAAAAATTTTAAAAATTAAAAAAATCATCCAGGCTTCATTTCAAGACGAAACGGGTCAGGACAGGCCGAAAAATAGAGAACAAAAAAAATTGCTTTCCTATCCGTTTGAAACCGACCCGAGTTAGAAAATTCAAAAATAAATGCAAAAAAATTCTAAAAATTAAAAAACATCATCCAGGCTTCATTTCAAGATGAAACGGGTGAAGACAGGCCGAAAAATTGAGAAGAAAAAAAATTTCCTTCCTATCCATTCGAACCCGACCCGAGTTAGAAAATTAAAAAATAAATGCAAAAAAATTCTAAAAATTAAAAAACATCATCCAGGCTTCATTTCAAGAAGAAACGGGTCAGGATAGGCTGAAAAAAAGAGAACAAAAAAAATTTATTTCCTATCCGTTCGAACCTGATCCGAGTTAGAAAATTCAAAAATAAATGCAAAAAAATTTTAAAAAATAAAAAAATCATCCAGGCTTCATTTCAAGACGAAACGGGTCAGGACAGGCCGAAAAATAGAGAACAAAAAAAATTGCTTTCCTATCCGTTTGAAACCGACCCGAGTTAGAAAATTCAAAAATAAATGCAAAAAAATTTTAAAAATTAAAAAAATCATCCAGGCTTCATTTCAAGACGAAACGGGTCAGGACAGGCCGAAAAATGGAGAACAAAAAAAATTTCTTTCCTATCCGTTTGAAACCGACACGAGTTAGAAAATTCAAAAATAAATGCAAAAAAATTATGAAAATTAAAAAACATCATCCAGGCTTCATTTCAAGACGAAACGGGTCAGGACAGGCCGAAAAATAGAGAACAAAAAAAATTTATTTTCTATCCGTTCGAACCTGACCCGAGTTAGAAAATTCAAAAATAAATGCAAAAAAATTCTAAAAATTAAAAAACATCATCCAGGCTTCCTTTCAAGACGAAACAGGTCAAGACAGGCCAAAAAATAGAGAACAAAAAAAATTTCCTTCCTATCCATTCGAACCCGACCCGAGTTAGAAAATTTAAAAATAAATGCAAAAAAATTCTAAAAATAAAAAAAAATCATCCAGGCTTCATTTCAAGATGAAACGGGTCAGGACAGGCCGAAAAATAGAGAACAAAAAAAATTTATTTCCCATCCGTTCGAACCTGACCCGAGTTAGAAAATTCAAAAATAAATGCAAAAAAATTATAAAAATTAAAAAAATCATCCAGGCTTCATTTCAAGACTCAACGGGTCAGGACAGGCCGAAAAATAGAGAACAAAAAAAATTTCTTTCCTATCCGTTTGAACCTGACCCGAGTTAGAAAATTAAAAAATAAATGCAAAAAAATTCTAAAAATTAAAAAACATCATCCAGGCTTCATTTCAAGAAGAAACGGGTCAGGACAGGCTGAAAAAAAGATAACAAAAAAAATTTCCGTCCTACCCATTAGAACCCGACCCGAGTTAGAAAATTAAAAAATAAATGCAAAAAAGTTCTAAAAATTAAAAAACATCATCCAGGCTTCATTTCAAGAAGAAACGGGTCAGGACAGGCTGAAAAATAGAGAACAAAAAAAATTTCCTTCCTATCCATTCGAACCCGACCCGAGTTAGAGAATTCAAAAATAAATGCAAAAAAATTTAAAAAATTAAAATACATCATCCAGGCTTCCTTTCATGACGAAACAGGTCAAGACAGGCCAAAAAATAGGGAACAAAAATAATTTCCTTCCTATCCGTTCGAACCCGACCCGAGTTAGAAAATTAAAAAATAAATGCAAAAAAATTCTAAAAATTAAAAAAATTATCCAGGCTTCATTTCAAGACGAAACGGGTCAGGACAGGCCGAAAAATAGAGAACAAAAAAAATTTATTTCCTATCCGTTCGAACCTGACCCGAGTTAGAAAATTCAAAAATAAAATGCAAAATTTTAAAAATTAAAAAAATCATCCAGGCTTCCTTTCATGACGAAACAGGTCAAGACAGGCTAAAAAATAGAGAACAAAAAAAATTTCCTTCCTATCCGTTCGAACCCGACCCGAGTTAGAAAATTAAAAAATAAATGCAAAAAAATTCTAAAAATTAAAAAACATCATCCAGGCTTCATTTCAAGAAGAAACGGGTCAGGACAGGCTGAAAAAAAGATAACAAAAAAAATTTCCGTCCTATCCATTAGAACCCGACCCGAGTTAGAAAATTAAAAAATAAATGCAAAAAAATTTTAAAAATTAAAAAAATCATCCAGGCTTCATTTCAAGAAGAAACGGGTCAGGACAGGCTGAAAAAAAGATAACAAAAAAAATTTCCGTCCTACCCATTAGAACCCGACCCGAGTTAGAAAATTAAAAAATAAATGCAAAAAAATTCTAAAAATTAAAAAACATCATCCAGGCTTCATTTCAAGAAGAAACGGGTCAGGACAGGCTGAAAAAAAGATAACAAAAAAAATTTCCGTCCTATCCATTAGAACCCGACCCGAGTTAGAAAATTAAAAAATAAATGCAAAAAAATTTTAAATATTAAAAAAATCATCCAGGCTTCATTTCAAGACGAAACGGGTCAGGACAGGCCGAAAAATAGAGAACAAAAAAAATTTATTTCCTATCCGTTTCGAACCTGACCCGAGTTAGAAAATTCAAAAATAAATGCAAAAAAATTCTAAAAATTAAAAAACATCATCCAGGCTTTCCTTTTCAAGACGAAACAGGTCAAGAACAGGCCAAAAAATAGAACAAAAAAAATTTCCTTCCTATCCATTCGAACCCGACCTGAGTTAGAAAATTTAAAAATAAATGCAAAAAAATTCTAAATATTAAAAAAAATCATCCAGGCTTCATTTCAAGACGACACGGTTCAGGACAGGCCGAAAAAAAGGGAACAAAAAAAATTTATTTCCTATCCGTTCGAACCTGACCCGAGTTAGATAATTCAAAAATAAATGCAAAAAAAATTTAAAAATTAAAAAAATCATCCAGGCTTCATTTCAAGACGAAACGGGTCAGGACAGGCCGAAAAATAGAGAACAAAAAAAATTGCTTTCCTATCCGTTTGAAACCGACACGAGTTAGAAAATTCAAAAATAAATGCAAAAAAATTCTAAAAATTAAAAAACATCATCCAGGCTTCATTTCAAGACGAAACGGGTGAAGACAGGCCGAAAAATTGAGAAGAAAAAAAATTTCCTTCCTATCCATTCGAACCCGACCCGAGTTAGAAAATTAAAAAATAAATGCAAAAATTCTAAAAATTATAAAAAACATCAAATGCAGGCCTTCCTTTCAGAGACGAAAAGGTCAAGAACATGCCAAAAATAGAGAACAAAAATTTCTTCTCTATCCATTTCGACCCGACCCGAGTTAGGGAATTCAAAAATAATGCAAAAAAATTCTAATAATTAAAAAACATCATCCAGGCTTCATTTCAAGACGAAATGGGTCAGGACAGGCCAAAAAATAGAGAACAAAAAAATTTCTTTCTTATCCGTTCAGACCCGACCCGAGTTAGAAAATTCAAAAATAAATGCAAAAAAATTTGAAAAATTAAAAAACATCATCCAGGCTTCATTTCAAGACGAAAC
>NW_022155660.1:0-3866 GCF_001633185.2 Quercus lobata
AAAAAAATAAAAAAATTAAAAAACCTCTTTCCGGCATTATTTTTAGCCAAAACGGGATGAGATTGGCTGAGAAAGAGGGAAAAAAATTTTAGTCCCGAATTCTGTTCCTACCCAACCCGACCTCAAAAATTTCAAAAAAAAAATAGTAAAAAAATTGAAAAAATTAAAAAACTTAATTCTGGCAATATTTCTATCCAAAACGGGTTGAGAGAGGCCGAGAAAGAGAAAAAAAAATTTTAGTCCCGAATTCCATTCCTACCCGAGCCGGGCTTCCATTTCCAAAAAAAACAGCTAAAAAGTTCAAAAAATCTAAAAAGTTAAATTTTGGCGTTGATCTATCCAAAACGGGGAGTTTAGGGAGTCGAGAGAAAGAGAAAAAAAAATTTTAGTCCCGAATTTCGTTCATACTTGACCCGGGCAAGAAAATTCCCAAAAAAATAGCAAAAAAATTCAAAAAATTAAAAAACCTATTTCCGGTATTATTTTTAGTGAAAACGGGATGAGATAGGCTGAGAAACCGAGAAAAAAATTTTAGTGCCGAATTCCGTTCATACTCGACCCGGGCAAGAAAATTCAGAACAAAAAGCAAAAAAATTCAAAAAATTAAAAAACCTCTATCCAGCCTTATTTTTAGCCAAAACGTGATGAGATAGGCAGAAGGGAGATAAAATCTTTTAGTCCAGAATTTCGTTCCGTTAGTACTCTGCTTGTGGGAAGAAAATTCCGAAAAAAAATTAACGAAAAAGTTATAAATTAAAAAACCTCTCTTTCCGGCATTATTTTAAGCCAAAACGGGATGAGAATAGGCCGAGAAAGGTGAGTAAAAATTCTTTTAGTCTAAGAATTCCGTCGTATTCGCCTGGGTATAAAAATCTAAAAAATAGCAAAAAATTATAAAGTTGAAAAACCTCTTTCCGGCATTATTTTTAGCCAAAACGGGATGAGATTTAGGCCAAGAAAGGGAGAAATAAATCTTCGTAATAGAATTCCGTTCGTTATTCGGCCTGGGAAGTAAAATTCCGAAAAAAATATCAAGTTAAATTATAAATGTGTATATAAACATCTTTCCGGCATTATTTCTTTTAGCCAAACGGAATGAGATAGGCTGAGAAAGTGAAAAAAAAAAAATTTTAGTCCGAATTCTGTTCATACTCGACCCAGGCAAGAAATTCCGGAAAAAATAGCAAAAAAATCAAAAATAATAAACCTCTTCCTGGCATTAATTTTAGCCAAAAACTATGACATAGGCTGAGAAGCGAGAAAAATCTTTTAGTCCAAATTCCCGTTCGTTACTCGCCTGGGGAAGAAATTCAAAAAAAAAAAGCGAAAAATTTCAAAAAATTAAAAAACCACTTCCGGGCATTATTTTTAGGCCGAAACGGATGAGATACGGCTGTAGAAAGGAAGAAAAAACTTTAGTCTAGACTTCCCGTTCGTATTCTCCTTGGAAGAAAATTCCGAAAAAAATAGTAAAAAAATTCAAAAAATTATAAAATCGCATCCCGGCATAATTTTTAGCCAAAACGGGATGATATAGGCCGAAAAAGAGAAAACAAAATTTTAGTCCCGACTTCCGTTCATACTCGACTCGGGCAAGAAAATTCCAAAAAAAATAGTAAAAAAATTCAAAAAATTATAAAACCGCATCCCGACATAATTTTTAGCCAAAACGGGATGATATAGGCCGAAAAAGAGAAAACAAAATTTTAGTCCCGAATTCTGTTCATACTCGACCCGGGGAAGAAAATTCCGAAGAAAATAGCAAAAAAATTCAAAAAATTATAAAAAAACCCGACTGTTCTGGCATTATTTTTTGCCAAACAGGAATGAGATTGGCCGAGAAAAAGAGAAAAATCTTTTAAGTCCCAATTCTGTCAACTCGTCCGGAGCTGAGATAAAATTCCAAAATAAATAGCTAAAAAATTCAAAAATTTAATAAGTAATTTCCGGGATTATTTCTTCCAAAATTGGGTTGAGAGAGCCCGAAAAAGAGAAAATAAAAATTTATGTCCCCAATTCTGTTCATATAAACTGAACCCGGGCAGAAAATTTCCACAAAAATATTGAAAAAATTAAAAAATCTTCTTTCCGGCATTTAATTTAGCTCAAATCGGGATGAAGATAGTCCGGAGAAAGCGTAGAAAATTAAATTTCGTATCCGAATTCTGTTCACAGACTCTGTTCCGGAGCTAGAAATTCCAAAAAAAATAGCTAAAAAATTCAAAAAATTTAATAAATTAATTCCGGGATTATTTCTATCCAAAATGGGTTGAGAGAGGCCGAAAAAGAGAAAAAAAATTTAGTCCCAATTCTGTTCATACTGAACCCGGGCAAGAAGATTCCAAAAAAAATATTGAAAAAATTAAAAAATCTCTTTCCGGCATTAATTTTAGCTAAATCGGGATGAGATAGGCCGAGAAACCGAGAAATAAATTTTCGTCCCGAATTCCGTTCATACTCGACCGGGGCAAGAAAATTCCGAAAAAAATAGCAAAAAATTAATAAACCACTTTCCGGCATTAATTTTAGCCGAAATGGGATGAGATAGGCCGAGAAAGGGAGAAAAATCTTTTAGTCCAGAATTCCGTTCGTACTCGGCCTGGGGAAGAAAATTCCAAAGGAAAATAGGAAAAAAATTTAAAAAATTAAAAAACCTCTTTCTGGCATTATTTTTCGCCAAAACGGGATGAGATTGGCCGACAAAGACAGTAAAAACTTTTACACCCGAATTCTATTCACACCCGTCCCGAGCTAGAAAATACCAAAAAAAAAAATAGCAAAAAAATTAAAAAAAGTTGATTCCGGGATTATTTCTATCCAAAACGTGTTGAGAGAGGCCGAGAAAGAGAAAAAAAAATTTTAGTCCCGAATTCCGTTCATACATGACCCGGGTAAGAAAATTCCGAGAGAAATAGAAAAAAAAAATCAAAAATTAAAAAACCTCTTTCCGGCATTATTTTTAGCCAAAACGGGATGAGATAGGCCGGGAAAGCGAGAAAAATCTTCTAGTCCAGAATTCCATTCGGTATCAGTCCTTGGGATGAGAAGTCCGACAAAAATATTAAAAAAAATTCAAAAATTAAAAAACCTCTTTCCGGCATTATTTTTAGCCAAAACGGGATGAGATAGGCCGGGAAAGCGAGAAAAATCTTCGAGTCCAGAATTCCGTTCATACTCGGCCTGGGGAAGAAAATTCCGAAAAAAATAGCAAAAAATTATAAAATTAAAAAACCTCTTTCCGGCATTATTTTTAGCCAAAACGGGATGAGATAGGCCGGGAAAGCGAGAAAAATCTACGAGTCCAGAATTCCGTTCGTACTCGGCCTAGTGAAGAAAATTCCGAAAAAAAATAGCAAAAATATTCAAAAAATTAAACACCTCATTCTGGCGTTATTTTTGGCGAAGACTCAGATTGGCTGAAAAAGAGAGAAAAAACTTTTAGTCCCGAATTCTATTCACACTCGTCCCGAGCTAAAAAATTCCAAAAAAAATAGCAAAAAAATTCAAAAAATTTAAAAAGTTAATTCTGGGATTATTTCTATCCTAAATGGGTTGAGAGAAGCCGAAAAAGAGAAGAAAAAAAAATTTAGTCCCGAATTCTGTTCATACCGAACCCGGGCAAGAAAATTCCAAAAAAAATAGAAATAAAATTCAAAAAATTCAAAAATCTCTTTCCGGCATTAATATTCGCCAAATCGGGATGAGATAGGCCGAGAAAGCGAGAAATAAATTTTCGTCCCGAATTCCGTTCATACTCGACCCGGGCAAGAAAATTCTGAAAAAAATAGCAAAAAAATTCTAAAAATTAATCAACCACTTTCCGGCATTAATTTTAGCCAAAACGGGATGAGATAGGCCGAGAAAGG
>NW_022155661.1:0-3855 GCF_001633185.2 Quercus lobata
AAAAAATTCTAAAAATTAAAAAACATCATCCAGGCTTCATTTCAAAACGAGACGGGTCTGGAAAGGCCGAAAAATAGAGAACAAAAAAAATTTCCTTCCTTTCCGTTAGAATCCGAGACGAGTAAGAAAATTCAAAAAATAACTGCAAAAAAATTCTAAAAATTAAATAACATCATCCAGGCATCATTTCAAGACGAAATGGCTCAGGAAAGGCCTAAAAATAGTGAACAAAAAAAATTTCCTTCCTATCCGTTCGAACCCGACCCGAGTTAGAAAATTCAAAAATATATGCAAAAAAATTCTAAAAATTAAATAACATCATCCAGGCTTCAATTCAGGACGAAACGGGTCAGGATTGGCCTAAAAATAGAGAACAAAAAAAATTTTCTTCCTGTCCGCTCGAACCCGAGCCGAGTTAGAAAATTCAAAACATAAATGCAAAAAAATTCTAAAAATTACAAAACATCGTCCAGGCATCATTTCAAGACGAAACGGGTCAGGAAAGCCCTAAAAATAGAGAACAAAAAAAATTTCCTTCCTGTCCGCTCGAACCCGAGCCGAGTTAGAAAATTCAAAAGTAAATGCAAGAAAATTCTAAAAATTAAATAACATCATCCAGGCTTCAATTCAGGACGAAACGGGTCAGGATTGGCCTTAAAATAGAGAACAAAAAAAATTTCCTTCCTGTCCGCTCGAACCCGAGCCGAGTTAGAAAATTTAAAAAATAACTGCAAAACAATTCTAAAAATTAAATAATATCATCCAGGCATCATTTCAAGACGAAATGGATCAGGAAAGGCCTAAAAATAGTGACAAAAAAATTTGCCTTCCTAATCCGTTCGAACCCCGACCCAGAGTTAGAATTCAAGTAATGCAAGAAATTCTAAAAAATTAAATAATATCATCGGCAGGCTTCAATTCAGGACGAAACGGGTCAGGATTGGCCTTAAATAGAGAACAAAAAATAATTTCCTTCACTGTCCGCTCGAACCCGAGCCGAGTTAGAAAAATTCAACAACAAAATGCAAAAAAATTCCTAAAAAATTACAAAACATCGCCAGGCATCAATTTCAAGACGAAACGGGTCGTAAAAAGAAAAAGAAAGCCTAAAAATAGAGAACAAAAAAATTTCCTTCTTCCGTTAGAATCCGGCCGAGTAAGAAAATTCAAAAAAAATAATGCAAAAAAATTCTAAAAATTAATAAACAATCATCCAGGCATCATTTCAAGACGAAACGGATCAGGAAAGGCCTAAATGTGCAAAAAATTTCCTTCCTATCCCGTTCGAAACCCGAACCCGAGTAGAAAATCAAAAATAAATGCAAAAAATTCTAAAAATTAATAACATGCATCCAGGCTTCATTTTCAAGCGAAATGGGTCGGAAAGGCCGAAAAATAGAAAAAAAAAATTTTCCTTCCTATCCGTTCGAACCCGAGCCGAGTTAGAAAATTCAAAAATAAATGCAAAAAAATTCTAAAAATTAAAAAACATCATCCAGGCTTCATTTCAAAACGAGACGGGTCTGGAAAGGCCGAAAAATAGAGAACAAAAAAAATTTCCTTCCTATCCGTTAGAATCCGAGACGAGTAAGAAAATTCAAAAAATAACTGCAAAAAAATTCTAAAAATTAAATAACATCATCCAGGCATCATTTCAAGACGAAATGGATCAGGAAAAGCCTAAAAATAGTGAACAAAAAAAATTTCCTTCCTATCCGTTCGAACCCGACCCGAGTTAGAAAATTCAAAAATATATGCAAAAAAATTCTAAAAATTAAATAACATCATCCAGGCTTCAATTCAGGACGAAACGGGTCAGGATTGGCCTAAAAATAGAGACCAAAAAAAATTTCCTTCCTGTCGCCGAACCTCGACGCAAGTTAGAAAATTCAAAAACAATAAATGCAAAAAAATTCTAAAATTAAATAACATCATCCAGGCATCATTTCAGGACGAAACGGGTCAGGATTGGCCTAAAAATAGAGAACAAAAAAAATTTCCTTCCTGTCCGCTCGAACCCGAGCCGAGTTAGAAAATTAAAAAAATAACTGCAAAAAAATTCTAAAAATTAAATAATATCATCCAGGCATCATTTCAAGACGAAATGGATCAGGAAAGGCCTAAAAATAGTGAACAAAAAAAATTTCCTTCCTATCCGTTCGAACCCGACCCGAGTTAGAAAATTCAAAAGTAAATGCAAAAAAATTCTAAAAATTAAATAACATCATCCAGGCTTCAATTCAGGACAAAACGGGTCAGGATTGGCCTTAAAATAGAGAACAAAAAAAATTTCCTTCCTGTCCGCTCGAACCCGAGCCGAGTTAGAAAATTCAAAACATAAATGCAAAAAAATTCTAAAAATTACAAAACATCGTCCAGGCATCATTTCAAGACGAAACGGGTCAGGAAAGCCCTAAAAATAGAGAACAAAAAAAATTTCCTTCCTATCCGTTAGAATCCGAGCCGAGTAAGAAAATTCAAAAAATAACTGCAAAAAAATTCTAAAAATTAAATAACATCATTCAGGCATCATTTCAAGACGAAACGGATCAGGAAAGGCCTAAAAATAGTGAACAAAAAAAATTTCCTTCCTATCCGTTCGAACCCGACCCGAGTTAGAAAATTCGAAAATAAATGCGAAAAAATTCTAAAAATTAAATAACATCATCCAGGCTTCATTTCAAGACGAAACGGGTCAGGAAAGGTCGAAAAATAGAGAAAAAAAAATTTCCTTCCTATCCGTTCGAATCCGAGCCGAGTTAGAAAATTCAAAAAATAAATGCAAAAAAATTCTAAAAATTAAAAAACATCATCCAGGCTTCAATTCAGGACGAAACGGGTCAGGATTGGCCTAAAAATAGAGAACAAAAAAAATTACCTTCCTATCCGTTCGAACCCGACCCGAGTTAAAAAATTAAAAAATAAATGCAAAAAAATTCTAAAAATTAAATAACATCATCCAGGCTTCATTTCAAGACGAAACGGGTCAGGAAAGGTCGAAAAATAGAGAAAAAAAAAATTTCCTTCCTATCCGTTCGAATCCGAGCCGAGTTAGAAAATTCAAAAAATAAATGCAAAAAAATTCTAAAAATTAAAAAACATCATCCAGGCTTCAATTCAGGACGAAACAGGTCAGGATTGGCCTAAAAATAGAGAACAAAAAAAATTTCCTTCCTGTCCACTTGAACCCGAGCCGAGTTAGAAAATTCAAAACATAAATGCAAAAAAATTCTAAAAATTACAAATCATCATCCAGGCATCATTTCAAGACGAAACGGGTCAGGAAAGGCCTAAAAATAGAGAACAAAAAAAATTTCCTTCCTATCCGTTAGAATCCGAGCCGAGTTAGAAAATTCAAAAAATAATTGCAAAAAAATTCTAAAAATTAAAAAACATCATCCAGGCATCAATTCAGGACGAAACGGGTCAGGATTGGCCTAAAAATAGAGAACAAAAAAAATTTCCTTCCTGTCCGCTTGAACCCGAGCCGAGTTAGAAAATTCAAAACATAAATGCAAAAAAATTCTAAAAATTACAAATCATCATCCAGGCAACATTTCAAGACGAAACGGGTCAGGAAAGGCCGAAAAATAGAGAACAAAAAAAATTTCCTTCCTATCCGTTCGAACCCGAGCCGAGTTAGAAAATTCAAAACATAAATGCAAAAAAATTCTAAAAATTACAAAACATCATCCAGGCAACATTTCAAGACGAAACGGGACAGGAAAAGCCGAAAAACAGAGAACAAAAAAAATTTGCTTCCTATCCGTTCGAATCCGAGCCGAGTTAGAAAATTCAAAAAATAAGTGCAAAAAAATTCTAAAAATTAAAAAACATCATCCGGGCTTCAATTCA
>NW_022155662.1:0-3854 GCF_001633185.2 Quercus lobata
GGGTCGGGATTGAATGGATAGGAATGAAATTTTTTTTATTCTCTATTTTTTGGTCTTTCCTAACCCGTATCATCATGAAATGAAGCCTGGATGATGTTTTTTAATTTTTAAAATTTTTTTGCATTTATTTTTGAATTTTCTAACTCGGGTCGGGATTGAACGAATAGGAATGAAATTTTTGTTGTTCTCTATTTTTCGG
Organism: Quercus lobata; assembly: GCF_001633185.2. Taxonomy (NCBI): domain Eukaryota; kingdom Viridiplantae; phylum Streptophyta; class Magnoliopsida; order Fagales; family Fagaceae; genus Quercus; species Quercus lobata. The sequence goes on from NW_022155662.1 coordinate 200, forward strand.
CCTGTCCTGACCCGTTTCGTCTTGAAATGAAGCCCGGACGATGTTTTGTAATTTTTAGAATTTTTTTGCATTTATTTTTGAATTTTCTAACTCGGGTCGGGTTCGAACGGATAGGAATGAAATTTTTATTATTCTCTAGTTTTCGGCCAGTCCTAACCCGTTTCGTCTTGAAATGAAGCCCGGATGATGTTTTGTAATTTTTAGAATTTTTTGCATTTATTTTTGATTTTCCTAACTCAGGGTCGATTTGAACGGATAAGGAATGAAATTTTTTTTTTTCCGTAGTTTCGGCCTGTCCTGACCCGTTTCGTCTTGGAAATGGAAGCCCGGATGATGTTTTGGTAATTTTTGAATTTTTTTGCATTTATTTTTGAATTTTCTACACTCGGGTCGGGATTGAAACGGATAGGATGAAATTTTTTTTATTCTCTATTTTTTTCGGTCTTTTCCTATCCCGTATCATCATTGAAATGAAGCCCGGATGATGTTTTTTAATTTTTAAAATTTTTTTGCATTTATTTTTGAATTTTCTAACTCGGGTCGGGTCCGAACGGATAGGAATGAAATTTTTTTTATTCTCTAGATTTCGGCCTGTCCTGACCCGTTTCGTCTTGAAATGAAGCCCGGATGATGTTTTGTAATTTTTAGAATTTTTTTGCATTTATTTTTGAATTTTCTAACTCGGGTCGGGATTGAACGGATAGGAATGAAATTTTTTTTATTCTCTCTTTTTCGGTCTTTCCTAACCCGTATCATCATGAAATGAAGCCTGGATGATGTTTTTTAATTTTTAAAATTTTTTGCATTTCTTTTTGAATTTTCTAACTCGGGTCGGGATTGAACGAATAGGAATGAAATTTTTTTTGTTCTCTATTTTTCGGTCTGTCCTGACCCGTTTCGTCTTGAAATGAAGCCCGGATGAAGTTTTGTAATTTTTAGAATTTTTTTGCATTTATTTTTGAATTTTCTAACTCGGGTCGGGTTTGAACGGATATGAATGAAATTTTTTTTATTCTCTATTTTTCGGCCTGCCCTAACCCGTTTCGTATTGAAATGAAGCCCAGATGATATTTTGTAATTTTTAGAATTTTTTTGCATTTATTTTTGAATTTTCTAACTCGGGTCGGGATTGAACGGATAGGAATGAAATTTTTTTTATTCTCTATTTTTCGGGCTTTCCTAACCCGTATCATCTTGAAATGAAGCCTGGATTATGTTGTTTAATTTTTAAAATTTTTTTGCATTTATTTTTGAATTTTCTAACTCGGGTCGGGTCCGAACGGATAGGAATGAAATTTTTTTTATTCTCTAGATTTCGGCCTGTCCTGACCCGTTCCTTCTTGAAATGAAGCCCGGATGATGTTTTGTAATTTTTAGAATTTTTTTGCATTTATTTTTGAATTTTCTAACTCGGGTCGGGATTGAACGGATAGGAATGAAATTTTTTTTATTCTCTCTTTTTCGGTCTTTCCTAACCCGTATCATCATGAAATGAAGCCTGGATGATGTTTTTTAATTTTTAAAATTTTTTTGCATTTATTTTTGAATTTTCTAACTCGGGTCGGGATTGAACGAATAGGAATGAAATTTTTTTTGTTCTCTATTTTTCGGCCTGTCCTGACCCGTTTCGTCTTGAAATGAAGCCCGGATGATGTTTTGTAATTTTTAGAATTTTTTTGCATTTATTTTTGAATTTTCTAACTCGGGTCGGGTTTGAACGGATATGAATGAAATTTTTTTTATTCTCTATTTTTCGGCCTGCCCTAACCCGTTTCGTATTGAAATGAAGCCCAGATGATATTTTGTAATTTTTAGAATTTTTTTGCATTTATTTTTGAATTTTCTAACTAGGGTCGGGATTGAACGGATAGGAATGAAATTTTTTTTATTCTCTATTTTTCGGGCTTTCCTAACCCGTATCATCGTGAAATGAAGCCTGGATTATGTTTTTTAATTTTTAAAATTTTTTTGCATTTATTTTTGAATTTTCTAACTCGGGTCGGGTCCGAACGGATAGGAATGAAATTTTTTTTATTCTCTAGATTTCGGCCTGTCCTGACCCGTTCCGTCTTGAAATGAAGCTCGGATGATGTTTTGTAATTTTTAGAATTTTTTTGCATTTATTTTTGAATTTTCTAAACTCGGGTTCGGGTTCGAACCGGATAGGAATGGTAATTTTTTTTTATTCTCTTATTTTCAGCCTGTCCTGACCCGTTTTCGTCATGAAATGAAAGCCTGGATGAATGATTTTGTAATTTTTAGAATTTTTTGCATTTATTTTTGAATTTTCTAACTCGGGGTCGGGATTGGAACGGATAGGAATGAATTTTTTTTTATTTCTTTATTTTTCGCGACTTTCCTAACCCGTATCATCAATGAAATGAGGCCTGGATGAATGTTTTTTATTTTTTTAAAATTTTTTTGCATTTATTTTTGAATTTTCCTAACATCGGGTCGGGATTGAACGAATAGGAATGAAATTTTTTTGTTCTCTAATTTTTCGGCCTGTCCTGACCTGTTTCGTCTTGAGAAATGAAGCCGGAATGACGTTTTTGTAATTTTTTAGAATTTTTTTGCATTTATTTTTGAAAATTTTCCACTCGGGTCGGGTTCGACGGATAGGAATGAATTTTTTTTTATTCTCTATTTTTCGGCCTGTCCTGACCCGTATCATCATGAAATGAAGCCTAAATGATGTTTTTTAATTTTTAAAATTTTTTTGCATTTACTTTTGAATTTTATAACTCGGGTCGGGTTCGAACGGATAGGAATGAAATTTTCTTTGTTCTCTATTTTTCAGCCTGCCCTGACCTGCTTCGTCTTGAAATGAAACCCGGACAATGTTTTTTAATTTTTAGAATTTTTTAGAATTTATTTTTGAATTTTCTAACTCGGGTCGAGTTCGAACGGATAGGAATGAATTTTATTTTATTCTCTATTTTTTTGCCTGTCCTGACCCGTTTCGTCTTGAAATGAAACTCGGATGATGTTTTGTAATTTTTTGAATTTTTTTGCATTTATTTTTGAATTTTCTAACTCGGGTCGGGTTCGAACGGATAGGAATGAAATTTTTTTTATTCTCTATTTTTCGGCCTGCCCTGACCTGCTTCGTCTTGAAATGAAAGCCCCGAATGATGTATTTTGTATTTTTATAATTTTTTTTGCATTTATTTTTTGAAATTTTCCCTAAACTCGGGTTCGGGTTCCGAACGGATAAGGAATGAAAATTTTTTTTAATTCCCTTAAAGTTTTCGGCCTTCCTGACGCCGGTTTCGTCTTTGGAATGAAGCCCGGACGATGTTTTGTAATTTTAGAAATTTTTTTTTGCATTTATTTTTTAATTTTCTAACTCGGGTCCCGGGTTTCGAAACGGGATAGGAATGTAATTTTTTTATTCTCCTTATTTTTCAGCCTGTCATGACCCGTTCGTCATGATGAAGCCTGGATGATGTTTTCTAATTTTTAAAATTTTTTTGCATTTATATTTGAATTTTCTCACTCGGGTCGGGTTCGGACGGGTAGGAAGGAAATTTTTTTTTATTCTCTATTTTACGGCCTGTCCTGACCCGTTTCGTCTTGTAATGAAGCTTGGATGATGTTTTTTAATTTTTAAAATTTTTTTGCATTTATTTTTGAATTTTCTAACTCGGTCGGG
>NW_022155663.1:0-3841 GCF_001633185.2 Quercus lobata
TATCCGTTCGAACCCGTCCGAGTTCAAATCAAATTTAGGCTGAAAAATTTTAAAAATTAAAAAACCATCAATCTCGGGGGGCGTTGCTAGCGATTTATAGGCATCGACACGCCGCTTACGTACACGTAAAAGAGAAGAAAATGTATGCCTTCGTTCGAACCGACCGAGTTACCAAAATTCAAAAATAATCAAAAAAATAACAAGATAAAAAATATCATCCAGGCTTCATTCAAGATAAAACGGGGCAGGGACAGGCGGAAAAATAGAGGAACAAAAAATTTCATTGCTATGTTTTTGTAACCGACCCGGAAATTGCAAACACATAATGTCACACTAGAGAATTTCAAAAATTAAGAAACATCATCCAGGCTTCATTTCAAAGATAAAAGGTTAGGATAGGCCGAAAAAATAGCGGAGCGCACACACATATATTACAGCGCATGCATGGTAGCGTAATCGGTAGCGGGTGACCCGGGGCCGGGGAGTTAAAAAAATCAAAAATAAATGCAAAAAATTTTAAAATAAAAAACATCATCCAGGGCTTTCAATTTCAAGGGACGAACGGCGCAGGCCGAAAAATAGAGGAACAAAAAAATTTCACATTCTATCCGTGGAACCGCCCGAGTTTACAAAATTCAAAATTTAGGCTGAAATTTAAAAAAAAAAACACTATCCACTCTTTTCATAGAAACGGGCAGGACAATGCCAAAAATAAGAAGAAAAAATTTCATTCCTATTCATTTGAACCCGTCTCGAGTTACAAAATTCAAAAATGAAGGTAAAAAAATTTTAAAAATTAAAAAACATCATCCAGGCTTCATTTCAAGACGAAACGGGTCAGGACAAGCCAAAAAATAGAGAAGAAAAAATTTTTTCATTCCTATCCTTCGAACGCCGACGCCGAGTTACAAAATCAAAAATAAATGCAAAAAATTATAAAAATTTAAAAATATCATCCAGGCTTCATTTCAAGAGGAAACGGGCCAGGACAGGCCGAAAAATAGAGAACAAAAAAAATTTCATTGCTATCCGTTTGAACCCGTCACGAGTTACAAAATTCAAAAATAAAGGTAAAAAAATTTTAAAAATTAAAAAACATCATCCAGGCTTCATTTCAAGACGAAACGGGTCAGGGCAGGCCGAAAAATAGAGAAGAAAAAAATTTTCATTCCTATCCACTCGAACCCGACCCGAGTTACAAAATTCAAAAATAAATGCAAAAAAATTTTAAAAATTAAAAAACATCATCCAGGCTTCATTTCAAGATGAAACGGGTCAGGACAGGCCGAAAAATAGAGAACAAAAAAAATTTCATACCTATCCGTTTGAACCCGTCTCGAGTTACAAAATTAAAAAATGAAGGTAAAAAAATTTTAAAAATTAAAAAACATCATCCAGGCTTCATTTCAAGACAAAACGGGTCAGGACAAGCCAAAAAATAGAGAAGAAAAAAAATTTCATTCCTATCCGTTCGAACCCGACCCGAGTTACAAAATTCAAAAATAAATGCAAAAAAAATTTTAAAAAATTAAAAAACATATCCAGTTTCATTCAACGATGAAACGGGTCAGGAATAGCCGAAAAATAGAGAAGAAAAAAAATATCTTTCCTTTCCGTTCGAACCGACCCGAGTTAAAAAAATTAAAAATAAATGCAAAAAATTTTAAAAATAAAAACATCATCCAGGCTTCATTTCATGAAAACGGTCAAGAGACAAGCCAAAAAATAGAGAAGAAAAAAAATTTCATTCCTATTCGTTCGAACCCGACCCGAGTCACAAAATTCAAAAATAAATGCAAAAAAATTTTAAAAATTGAAAAACATCATCTAGGATTGATTTCAAGAGGAGACGGGTAAGAATAGGCCGAAAAATAGAGAAGAAAAAAAAAATCTTTCCTTTCCGTTCGAACCCGATCCAAGATAAAGAATTCAAAAATAAATGCAAAAAAATTTTAAAAATTAAAAAACCTTATCCAGGCATCATTTCAAGATGAAACGGATAAGAATAGGCCGAAAAATAGAGAAGAAAAAAAATTTCATTCCTATCCGTTCGAACCCGACTCGAGTTAAAAAATTCAAAAATAAATGCAAAAACATTTTAAAAATTGAAAAACATCATCCAGGCTTCATTTCAAGATAAAACGGGTTAGGATAGACCGAAAAATAGAGAAGAAAAAAAATTTCATTCCTATCCGTTCGAACCCGGCCCGAGTTAAAAAATTCAAAAATAAATGCAAAAAAATTTTAAAAATTAAAAAACATCACCCAGGTTTCATTTCAAGATGAAACAGGTAAGAATAGGCCGAAAAATAGAGAAGAAAAAAAAAAAATCTTTCCTTTCCGTTCTAACCCGACCCGAGATAAAAAATTCAAAAATAAATGCAAAAAAATTTTAAAAATTAAAAAACCCCATCCAGGCATCATTTCAAGATGAAACGGGTAAGAATAGGCTGAAAAATAGAGAAGAAAAAAAATTTCATTCCTATCCGTTGGAACCCGACCCGAGTTAAAAAATTCAAAAATATATGCAAAAAAATTTTAAAAATTAAAAAACATTATCCAGGCTTCATTTCAATATGAGATGGGTTAGGATAGGCCGAAAAATAGAGAAGAAAAAAAATTTCATTCCTATCCGTTTGAACCCGTCCCGAGTTACAAAATTCAAAAATAAATGCAAAAAAATTTTAAAAATTAAAAAACATTATCCAGGCTTCATTTCAATATGAAATGGGTCAGAATAGGCCGAAAAATAGAGAAGAAAAAAAAAATATCTTTCCTTTCCGTTCGAACCCGACCCGAGTTAAAAAATTCAAAAATAAATGCAAAAGAATTGTAAAAATTAAAAAACATCATCCAGGCTTCATTTCATGACAAAACGGGTCAGGACAAGCCAAAAAATAGAGAAGAAAAAAAATTTCATTCCTATCCGATCGAACCCGACCCGAGTTACAAAATTCAAAAATAAATGCAAAAAAATTTTAAAAATTAAAAAACATCATCCAGATTTCATTTCAAGATGAAACGGGTCAGGATAGGCCGAAAAATAGAGAAGAAAAAAAAAATATCTTTCCTTTCCGTTCGAACCCGACCCGAGTTAAATATTTCAAAAATAAATGCAAAAAAATTTTAAAAATTAAAAAACATCATCCAGGCTTCATTTCATGACAAAACGGGTCAGGACAAGCCAAAAAATAGAGAAGAAAAAAAATTTCATTCCTATCCGTTCGAACCCGACCCGAGTCACAAAATTCAAAAATAAATGCAAAAAAATTTTAAAAATTGAAAAACATCATCTAGGCTTGATTTCAAGAGGAGACGGGTAAGAATAGGCCGAAAAATAGAGAAGAAAAAAAAATCTTTCCTTTCCGTTCGAACCCGATCCGAGATAAAGAACTCAAAAATAAATGCAAAAAAATTTTAAAAATTAAAAAACCTTATCCAGGCATCATTTCAAGATGAAACGGATAAGAATAGGCCGAAAAATAGAGAAGAAAAAAAATTTCATTCCTATCCGTTCGAACCCGGCCCGAGTTAAAAAATTCAAAAATAAATGCAAAAAAATTTTAAAAATTAAAAAACATCATCCAGGCTTCATTTCAAGATGAAACAGGTAAGAATAGGCCGAAAAATAGAGAAGAAAAAATAAATATCTTTCCTTTCCGTTGTAACCCGACCCGAGATAAAAAATTCAAAAATAAATGCAAAAAAATTTTAAAAATTAAAAAACCCCATCCAGGCATCATTTCAAGATGAAACGGGTAAGAATAGGCTGAAAAATAGAGAAGAAAAAAAATTTCATTCCTATCCGTTCGAACCCGACCGGAGTTAAAAAATTCAAAAA
>NW_022155664.1:0-3834 GCF_001633185.2 Quercus lobata
GAAAATGAGAACAAAAAAATTTCATTCCTATTCGTTCAAACCCGACCTGAGTTAGAAAATTCAAAAATAAATGCAAAAAAATTTAAAAAACTAAAAAACATCATCCAGGCTTCATTTCATGATGATACGGGTCAGAAAAGGCCGAAAAATAGAGAATAAAAAAAATTTCATTCCTATCCGTTCGAACCCGACCCGAGTTACAAAATTCAAAAATAAATGTAAAAAAATTTTAAAAATTAAAAAACATCATCCAGGCTTCATTTCAAGACGAAACGGGTCAGGGCAGGCCGAAAAATAGAGAACAAAAAAAATTTCATTCCTATCCGTTTGAACCCGTCCCGAGTTACAAAATTCGAAAATTTAGGCTGAAAAATTTTAAAAATTAAAAAACATCATCCAGTCTTCATTTCATGACGAAACGGGTCAGGAAAAGCAAAAAAATAGAGAAGAAAAAAAATTTTCATTCCTATCCGTTCGAACCCGACCCGAGTTACAAAATTTAAAAATAAATGCAAAAAAATTTTAAAAATTAAAAAACATCATCCAGGCTTTATTTCAAGATGAAACGGGCCAGGACAGGCCGAAAAATAGAGAACAAAAAAAATTTCATTCCTATCCGTTTGAACCCGTCTCGAGTTACAAAATTCAAAAATGAAGGAAAAAAAATTTAAAAAATTAAAAAACATCATCGAGGCTTCATTTCATGACGAAACGGGTCAGGACAAGCCAAAAAATAGAGAAGAAAAAAATTTTCATTCCTATCCGTTCGAACCCGACCCGAGTTACAAAATTCAAAAATAAATGCAAAAAAATTTTAAAAATTAAAAAATATCATCCAGGCTTCATTTCAAGATGAAACGGTTCAGGACAGGCCGAAAAATAAAGAACAAAAAAAATTTCATTCCTATCCGTTTGAACCCATCTCGAGTTACAAAATTCAAAAATGAAGGTAAAAAAATTTTAAAAATTAAAAAACATCATCCAGGCTTCATTTCAAGACGAAACGGGTCAGGGCAGGCCGAAAAATAGAGAACAAAAAAAATTTCATTGCTATCCGTTTGAACCCGTCTCGAGTTACAAAATTCAAAAATAAAGGTAAAAAAATTTTAAAAATTAAAAAACATCATCCAGGCTTCATTTCAAGACGAAACGGGTCAGGGCAGGCCGAAAAATAGAGAACAAAAAAAATTTCATTCCTATCCGTTCGAACCTGTCCCGAGTTACAAAATTCAAAAATTTAGGCAGAAAAATTTTAAAAATTAAAAAACATCATCCAGTCTTCATTTCAAGACGAAACGGGTCAGGGCAGGCCGAAAAATAGAGAACAAAAAAAATTTCATTCCTATCCGTTCGAACCCTACCCGAGTTAAAAAATTCATAAATAAATGTAAAAAAATTTCAAAAATTAAGAAACATCATCCAGGCTTCATTTCAAGATAAAACGGGTTAGTATAGGCTGAAAAATAGAGAAGAAAAAAAATTTCATTCCTATCCGTTGGAACTCGGCCTGAGTTAAAAAATTCAAAAATAAATGCAAAAAAATTTTAAAAATTAAAACACATCATCCAGGCTTTATTTCAAGACGAAACGGGTCAGAGCAGGTCGAAAAATAGAGAACAAAAAAAATTTCATTCCTATCCGATTGAACCCGTCCCGAGTTACAAAATTCAAAAATTTAGGCTAAAAAATTTTAAAAATTAAAAAACATCATCCAGGCTTCATTTCAAGATAAAACGGGTTAGTATAGGCTGAAAAATAGAGAAGAAAAAAAATTTCATTCCTATCCGTTCGAACCCGGCCTGAGTTAAAAAATTCAAAAATAAATGCAAAAAAATTTTAAAAATTAAAACACATCGACCAGGCTTTATTTCAAGACGAAACGGGTCAGGGCAGGTTGAAAAATAGAGAACAAAAAAAATTTCATTCCTATCCGATTGAACCCGTCCCGAGTTACAAAATTCAAAAATTTGGGCTGAAAAATTTTAAAAATTAAAAAACATCATCCAGGCTTCATTTCATGACGAAACGGGTCAGGACAAGCCATAAAATAGAGAAGAAAAAAATTTTCATTCCTATCCGTTCGAACCCGACCCGAGTTACAAAATTCAAAAATAAATACAAAAAAATTTTAAAAATTAAAAAACATCATCCAGGCTTCATTTCAAGATGAAATGGGCCAGGACAGGCCGAAAAATAGAGGACAAAAAAAATTTCATTCCTATCCGTTTGAACCCGTCTCGAGTTTCAAAATTCAAAAATGAAGGTAAAAAAATTTTAAAAATTAAAAAATATCATCCAGACTTCATTTCAAGACGAAACGGGTCAGGGCAGGCCGAAAAATAGAGAACAAAAAAAATTTCATTCCTATCCGTTTGAACCCGTCCCGAGTTACAAAATTCAAAAATTTAGGCTGAAAAATTTTAAAAACTAAAAAACATCATCCAATCTTCATTTCATGACGAAACGGGTCAGGACAAGCCAAAAAATAGAGAAGAAAAAAATTTTTCATTCCTATCCGTCGAACCCGACCCGAGTTACAAAATTTAAAAATGAATGCAAAAAAATTTTAAAAATTAAAAAACATCATCCAGGCTTCATTTCAAGATGAAACGGGCCAGGACAGGCCAAAAAATAGAGAACAAAAAAAATTTCATTCCTATCCGTTTGAACCCGTATCGAGTTACAAAATTCAAAAATGAAGGTAAAAAAATTTTAAAAATTAAAAAACATCATCCAGGCTTCATTTCAAGACGAAACGGGTCAGGACAAGCCAAAAAATAGAGAAGAAAAAAAATTTCATTCCTATCCGTTCGAACCCGACCCGAGTTACAAAATTCAAAAATAAATGCAAAAAAATTATAAAAATTAAATAATATCATCCAGGCTTCATTTCAAGAGGAAACGGGCCAGGACAGGCTGAAAAATAGAGAACAAAAAAAAATTCATTGCTATCCGTTTGAACCCGTCTCGAGTTACAAAATTCAAAAATGAAGGTAAAAAAATTTTAAAAATTAAAAAACACCATCCAGGCTTCATTTCAAGACGAAACGGGTCAGGGCAGGCCGAAAAATAGAGAACAAAAAAAATTTCATTCCTATCCGTTCGAACTCGACCCGAGTTAAAAAATTCAAAAATAAATGCAAAAAAATTTTAAAAATTAAAAAAACATCATCCAGGCTTCATTTCAAGACGGAAACGAGCCCTGGTCAGGGGCAAGCCGTGAAAAAATAGAGAACAAAAAAAATTTCATTCCTATCCGTTTGAACCGCGTCCGAGTTACAAAAAATTCAAAAAAATTTAGGCTGAAAAATTTAAAAAAATTAAAAAACATCATCTAGGCTTCATTTCCATGACTAAAACGGGTCAGGACAAGCCAAAAAATAGAGAAGAAAAAAATTTTCATTCCTATCCGTTCGAACCCGACCCGAGTTACAAAATTCAAAAATAAATGCAAAAAAATTATAAAAATTAAAAAATATCATCCAGGCTTCATTTCAAGATGAAACGGGCCAGGACAGGCCGAAAAATAGAGAACAAAGAAAATTTCATTGCTATCCGTTTGAACCCGACCCGAGTTACAAAATTCAAAAATAAATGTAAAAAAAATTCAAAAATTAAGAAATATCACCCAGGCTTCATTTCAAGATAAAACGGGTTAGGATAGGCCGAAAAATAGAGAAGAAAAAAAATTTCATTCCTATCCGTTCGAACCCGGCCCGAGTTAAAAAATTCAAAAATAAATGCAAAAAAATTTTAAAAATTAAAAAGCATCATCCAGGCTTCATTTCAAGACGAAACGGGTCAGGGCAGGCCGAAAAATAGAGAACAAAAAAA
>NW_022155665.1:0-3831 GCF_001633185.2 Quercus lobata
GAACGGATAGGAATGAAATTTTTTTTGTTCTCTATTTTTCGGCCTGCCCTGACCTGCTTCGTCTTGAAATGAAACCCGGATAATGTTTTGTAATTTTTAGAATTTTTTAGAATTTATTTTTGAATTTTCTAACTCGGGTCGAGTTCGAACGGATAGGAATGAATTTTATTTTATTCTCTATTTTTTGGCCTGTCCTGACCCGTTTCGTCTTGAAATGAAACTCGGATGATGTTTTGTAATTTTTTGAATTTTTTTGCATTTATTTTTGAATTTTCTAACTCGGGTCGGGTTCGAACGGATAGGAATGAAATTTTTTTTGGTCTCTATTTTTCGGCCTGTCTGACCCGTTTCGTCTTGAAATGAAGCCTGGATGATGTTTTGTAATTTTTAGAATTTTTTTGCATTTTTTTCGAATTTTCTAACTCGGGTCGGGATTTGAACGGAAATAGGAATGAATTTTTTTTTATTCCTATTTTTCGGACTTTCCATAACCCGTATCATCATGAAATGAAGCCTGGATGATGTTTTTTAATTTTTTAAAATTTTTTTGGCATTTATTTTGATTTTTCCCTAACTCGGGTCGGGATTGAATAATAGGAATGAAAATTTTTTTTTGTTCTCTATTTTTCGGCCTGTCCTGACCTGTTTCGTCTTGAAATGAAGCCCGGATGACGTTTTGTAATTTTTAGAATTTTTTTGCATTTATTTTTGAATTTTCTAACTCGGGTCGGGTTCGAACGGATTGGAATGAATTTTTTTTTATTCTCTATTTTTCGGCCTGTCCTGAACCGTATCATCATGAAATGAAGCCTAAATGATGTTTTTTAATTTTTAAAATTTTTTTGCATTTACTTTTGAATTTTATAACTCGGGTCGGGTTCCGACGGATAGTAATGAAATTTTTTTTGTTCTCCATTTTTCGGCCTGTCCTAACCCGTTTTGTCTTTAAATGAAGCCCGGATGATGTTTTGTAATTTTTAGAATTTTTTTGCATTTATTTTTTAATTTTCTAACTCGGGTCGGGTTCGAACGGATAGGAATGTAATCCTTTTTATTCTCTATTTTCGGCCTGTCCTGACCCGTTTCGTCATGAAATGAAGCCTGGATGATGTTTTGTAATTTTTTGAATTTTTTTGCATTTATTTTTGAATTTTCTAACTCGGGTCGGGATTGAACGGATAGGAATTAAATTTTTTTATTCTCTATTTTTCAGTCTTTCCTGACCCGTATCATCATGAAATGCAGCCTGGATGATGTTTTTTAATTTTTAAAACTTTTTTGCATTTATTTTTGAATTTTCTAACTCGGGTCGAGATTGAACGGATAGGAATGAAATTTTTTTTATTCTCTTTTTTTCGGTCTTTCCTGACCCGTATCATCATGAATGACGCTGGATGATGTTTTTTAATTTTTAAAATTTTACGCATTTATTTTTGAATTTTCTAACTCGGGTCGGGATTGAACGAATAGAAATGAAAATTTTTTTTGTTCTCTATTTTTTCGGCCTGTCCTGACCCGTTTTCGTCTTTGAAATGAAGCCCAGATGATGTTTTTGTAATTTTTAGATTTTTTTTGCATTTATTTTCAATTTTCCTAACTCGGGTCGGGTTTGAAACGGATAGGAATGAAAATTTTTTTTTATTCCCTATTTTTCAGCCTTTTCTGAACCCTAATCATCATGAAATGAAGCCCTAGATGATGTTTTTTAATTTTTTTAAAATTTTGCATTTATTTTTGAATTTTCTAACTCAGGTCGGGATTCAACGAATAGGAATGAAATTTTTTTTGTTCTCTATTTTTCGGCTTCCTGCACCTGTTTTCCGTCTTGAAATGAAGCCCCGATGATGTTTTTGTAATTTTTTAAAATTTTTTTGCATTTATTTTTGAATTTTCTAACTCGGGGTCGGGTTTGTATGGATAGGAATGAAATTTTTTTTGTTCTCTATTTTTCGGCCTGTCCTGAGTCGTTTCTTCTTGAAATGAAGCCTGGATGATGTTTTTTAATTTTTAAAATTTTTTTGCGTTTATTTTTGAATTTCTAACTCGGGTCGGGTTCGAACGGATCGGAATGAAATTTTTTTCGTTCTCTATTTTTCGAACTGTCCTGACCCGTTTCGTCTTGAAATTCGTCTTTGAAATGAAGCCCGGATGATGTTTTGTAATTTTAGAATTTTTTTTGCATTTATTTTTGAATTTTCTAACTCGGGTCGGGATTGAACGGATAGGAATGAATTTTTTTTTATTCTCTATTTTTCGATCTTTCCTAACCCGTATCATCATGAAATGAAGCCTGGATGATGTTTTTTAATTTTTAAAATTTTTTTGCATTTATTTTTGAATTTTCTAGCTCGGGTTGGGATTGAACGAATAGGAATGAAATTTTTTTTCGTTCTCTATTTTTCGGCCTGTCCTGACCCGTTTCGTCTTGAAATGAAGCCCGGATGATATTTTGTAATTTTTAGAATTTTTTTGCATTTATTTTTGAGTTTTCTAACTCGGGTCGGGTTCGAACGGATAGGAATGAATTTTCTATTATTCTATATTTTTTGGTCTGTCCTGACCCATTTCGTCTTGAAATGAAGCTCGGATGATGTTTTGTAATTTTTTGAATTTTTTTGCATTTATTTTTGAATTTTCTAACTCGGGTCGGGTTCGAACGGATAGGAATGAAATTTTTTTTGTTCTCTATTTTTCGGCCTGCCCTGACCTGCTTCGTCTTGAAATGAAGCCCGGATGATGTTTTGTAATTTTTATAATTTTTTTGCATTTATTTTTGAATTTTCTAACTCGGGTCGGGTCCGAACGTATAGGAATGAAATTTTTTTTATTCTCTAGTTTTCGGCGTGTCCTGACCCATGCATCATGAAAAAATGAACTGGATTGATGTTTTTTAAAATTTTTAAAAATTTTTTTGCATTTATTTTTGAATTTTCTAACCGGGTCGGTGATTGAACGAATAGGAAGAAATTTTTTTTGTTTCTCTAATTTTCGGCCTGTCCTGACGCCGTTTCGTCTGTGAAATGAAGCCCGGAGATGTTTTGTAATTTTAAATTTTTTGCATTTATTTTTTGAATTTTTCTAAAACTCGGGTCCGGGTTCGAAACGGATAGGATGAAATTTTTTATTATTCTCTATTTTTTCGGCCTGCCCTACCCGTTTCGTATTGAAAATGAAGCCCAATGATATTTTGTAATTTTTAAGAATTTTTTTTGCAATTTATTTGAATTTTCCTAACTCAGGTCGGGATTTGAACGAATAGGAATGAAATTTTTTTTTGTTCTCTATTTTTGGCCTGTCCTGACCCGTTTCGTCTTGAATGAAGCCCGGATGAATGTTTTGTAATTTTTAGAAAATTTTTTTTGCATCTATTTTTGATTTTCCTAACTGGGTCGGGTTTCGACAAGATAGGATGAAATTTTTTTATTCTCTATTTTCGGGCCTGTCCTGGTACCCGTTTCGTCTTGAAATGAAGCCCGGATTGATGTTTTTTAATTTTTAAAATTTTTTTGCATTTATTTTTGAATTTTTTAACTTGGGTCGCGTTCGAACGGATAGGAATGAAATTTTTTTTCCTCTCTATTTTTCGGCCTATCCTGTCCCGTTTCATATTGAAATGAATCCTGGATGATGTTTTTTAATTTTTAAAATTTTTTTGCATTTCTTTTTGAATTTTCTAACTCGGGTCGGGTTCGAACGGATAGGATTGAAATTTTTTTTGTTCTCTATTTTTCGACCTGTCCAGACCCGTTTCGTCTTGAAATGAAGCCTGGATAATGTTTCTTAATCTTTAAAATTTTTTTGCAATTATTTTTGAATTTTGTAACTCGGGTC
>NW_022155666.1:0-3831 GCF_001633185.2 Quercus lobata
ATTTTTAGAATTTTTTTGGCATTTATGTTTTGAATTTTCTAACTCGGCTCGGGTTCGAACGGATAGGAAGGAAATTTTTTTTGTTCTCTATTTTTCGGCCTTTCCAAACCCGTCTCGTTTTGAAACGAAGCCTGGATGATGTTTTTTAATTTTTAGAATTTTTTTGCATTTATTTTTGAATTTTCTAACTCGGCTCGGGTTCGAACGGGTAGGAAGCAAATTTTTTTTGTTCCCTATTTTTAGGCCTTTCCTGATCCGTTTCGTCTTGAAATGATGCCTGGATGATGTTTTGTATAATTTTAGGAATTTTTTTGATTTATGTTTGAATTTTCTAACTCGGCTCGGGTTCGACTGCGGGGACAGAAGGAATTTTTTGTTCCCTATTTTTAGGGCTTCTCCTGAAAAGGGACCCGTTCTCTTGAAATACCTGAGACGATGTGTTTTGCATTTTTTATGAATTTTTCATTTATGTTTTTGAATTTTCTAACTCGGCTCGTGGGTATCGAGCGGACAGAAGGAAATTTTTTTTGTTCTCTATTTTATGGCCAATCCTGACCCGTTTACGTCCTGAAATTGAAGCCCATGGATGATGTTATTTTATTTTTAGAATTTTTTTGCATTTTACTTTTGATTTTCTAACTCGGGTCGGTGTTCGAACGGATAGGAAGGAAAATTTTTTTGTTCACTATTTTTAGGCCTTTCCTGATCCATTTCGTCTTGAAATGATGCCTGGATGATATTATTTAATTTTTAGAATTTTTTTGCAGTTATTTTTTAAATTTTCTAACTCGGCTCGGGTTCGAGAAGACAGGAAGGAAATTATTTTTGTTCTCTATTTTTAGGCCAATCCTGACCCGTTTCGTCCTGAAATGATGCCTGGATGATGTTATTTAATTTTTAGAATTTTTTTGCAGTTATTTTTTGAATTTTCTTACTCGGCTCGGATTCTAACGGATAGGAATGAAATTTTTTTTGTTCTCTATTTTTAGGCCTTTCCTGACCCGTTTCCTCTTGAAATGATGCTTGGATGATGTTTTGTAATTTTTAGAATTTATTTGCATTTATGTTTTGAATTTTCTAACTCGGCTCGGGTTCGAGCGGACAGGAAGGAAGTTTTTTTTGTTCTCTATTTTTAGGCCAATCCTGACCCGTTTCGTCCTGAATTGAAGCCTGGATGATGTTATTTAATTTTTTGAATTTTTTCGCAGTTATTTTTTGAATTTTCTAACTCGGCTCGGATTCAAACGGATAGGAAGGAAATTTTTTTTGTTCTGTATTTTTCGGCTTTTCCTGTCCCGTTTCGTGTTGAAATGAAGACTGGATGATGTTTTGTAATTTTTAGAATTTTTTGGCATTTATGTTTTGAATTTTCTAACTCGGCTCGGGTTCGAACGGATAGGAAGGAAATTTTTTTTGTTCTCTATTTTTCGGCCTTTCCAGACCCGTCTCGTTTTGAAACGAAGCCTGGATAATGTTTTTTTATTTTTAGAATTTTTTTGGCATTTATGTTTTGAATTTTCTAACTCGGCTCGGGTTCGAACGGATAGGAAGGAAATTTTTTTTGTTCTCTATTTTTCGGCCTTTCCAAACCCGTCTCGTTTTGAAACGAAGCCTGGATGATGTTTTTTAATTTTTAGAATTTTTTTGCATTTATTTTTGAATTTTCTAACTCGGCTCGGGTTCGAACGGGTAGGAAGGAAATTTTTTTTGTTCTCTATTTTTAGGCCTTTTCTGATCCGTTTCGTCTTGAAATGAAGCCCTGGATGATGTTATTTAATTTTAGAAATTTTCTTTGCATTTAATTTTTGGAATTTTCTAACTCGGGTCGGGTTCGAACGGATGGAAGGAAATTTTTTTTGTTCACTATTTTTAGGCCTTTCCTGATCGTTTTCGTCTTGAAATGATGCCTGGATGATGTTATTTAATTTTTTTAGAATTTTTTCAATTTTTTTTGAATTTTTCTAACTCGGCTCGGATTCTAAGGATAGGAGGAAAATTTTTTTTTCTCTATTGTAGGCCTTTCCTGACCCGTTTCGTCTTGAAATATGCCTGGATGATGTTTTGTAATTTTTAGAATTTTTTTTGCATTTATGTTTTTGAATTTTCTTACTCGGCTCGGTTTTCAAGCGGACAGGAAAGGAAATTTTTTTGTTCTCTTTTTTAGGGCAATCCTGACTCGTTTTTTCGTCTGAATTGAAGCCTGGATTGATGTTTTTTAATTTTTAGAATTTTTTTGGCATTTTATTTTTTGAATTTTCTAACTCGGCTCGGGATTCGAACGGATAGGAAGGAAATTTTTTTTTTTCTCTATTTTTCGACCTTTCCTGACCCATTTCGTCTTGAAATGAAGCCTGGATGATGTTATTTAATTTTTAGAATTTTTTTGCATTTATTTTTGAATTTTCTAACTCGGGTCGGGTTCGAACGGATAGGAAGGAAATTTTTTTTGTTCACTATTTTTAGGCCTTTCCTGATCCATTTCGTCTTGAAATGATGCCTGGATGATGTTATTTAATTTTTTGAATTTTCTAACTCGGCTCGGGTTCGAGCGGACAGGAAGGAAATTTTTTTTGTTCTCTATTTTTAGGCCAATCCTGACCCGTTTCGTCCTGAAATGATGCCTGGATGATGTTATTTAATTTTTAGAATTTTTTTGCAGTTATTTTTTGAATTTTCTTACTCGGCTCGGATTCTAACGGATAGGAAGGAAATTTTTTTTGTTCTCTATTTTTAGGCATTTCCTGACCCGTTTCGTCTTGAAATGATGCCTGGATGATGTTTTGTAATTTTTAGAATTTTTTTGCATTTATGTTTTGAATTTTCTAACTCGGCTCGGGTTCGAGCGGACAGGAAGAAAATTTTTTTTGTTCACTATTTTTAGGCCAATCCTGAACCGTTTCGTCCTGAATTGAAGCCTGGATGATGTTTTTTTAATTTTTAGAATTTTTTTGCATTTATTTTTTGAATTTTCTAACTCGGCTCGGATTCGAACGGATAGGATGGAAATTTTTTTTGTTCACTATTTTTAGGCCTTTCCTGATCCATTTCGTCTTGAAATGATGCCTGGATGATGTTATTTAATTTTTAGAATTTTTTTGCAATTATTTTTTGAATTTTCTAACTCGGCTCGGATTCTAACGGATAGGAAGGAAATTTTTTTTATTCTCTATTTTTAGGCCTTTCCTGACCCGTTTCGTCTTGAAATGATGCCTGGATGATGTTTTGTAATTTTTAGAATTTTTTTGCATTTATGTTTTGAATTTTCTAACTCGGCTCGGTTTCAAGCGGACAGGAAGGAAATTTTTTTTGTTCTCTATTTTTAGGCCAATCCTGACTCGTTTCGTCCTGAATTGAAGCCTGGATGATGTTTTTTAATTTTTAGAATTTTTTTGCATTTATTTTTTGAATTTTCTAACTCGGCTCGGATTCGAACGGATAGGAAGGAAATTTTTTTTTTTCTCTATTTTAGGCCTTTCCTGACCGGTTTCGTCTTGAAATGATGCCTGGATGATGTTTTGTAATTTTTAGAATTTTTTTGCATTTATGTTTTGAATTTTCTAACTCGTCTCGGGTTCGAGCGGACTGGAAGGAAGTTTTTTTTGTTCTCTATTTTTAGGCCAATCCTGACCCGTTTCGTCCTGAATTGAAGCCTGGATGATGTTATTTAATTTTTTGAATTTTTTCGCAGTTATTTTTTGAATTTTCTAACTCGGCTCGGATTCGAACGGATAGGAAGGAAATTTTTTTTTCTCTCTATTTTTCGGCTTTTCCTGTCCCGTTTCGTCTTGAAATGAAGACTGGATGATGTTTTGTAATTTTTAGAATTTTTTG